>NC_068369.1:52018323-52318323 GCF_020536995.1 Dreissena polymorpha
AAATCCATCACAACACCAATAATATATACAAATAATCATAAAGAAAAAACCCAGCTATTCCAAACTAACAGAAAATATATCATCAACACCAACAATACAGAAAGAAACAACATGCATAAGAAACAACAACATACACAAAATCAGTAATGTCGTCAAAAGCAAGAATAACAACACAAATAACAACAAAACAGCACCAACAATAAAAACAAACTCGATATCTCACGTGTCGTGTATATGCTAAAAGATTTATCAAAAACATGTTAATTGATAGATATTTTATATGTATATGACTTAATTGCACAAATCGTAAAGTAGTTGTTTACAGGCTGAACACGTCTTCAACAACTAGACACAATCAATCTCACTAATTATATAGCAAAACGGACACTTCTCAAACTTTATCACGAGGTTAATTAAGAGGTTAAAAAGACATTAAATTATCAAGTTAAGGATTTTCCGTCGATAATTGTCAAACAAGAAACGTGTAAGAAAGATCGTTAATAGGTTTCAGCAATATAACAAAAAATAGCGCAACTGCTTGCATCCTCTGCAGACAATGTTGTAATAATAAAATGAAACAGATACTCCGTCAAGATCATGCTTCACTTAACCTGAAGTACTTTATGGATAATGTTTCATGCTTCACTTAACCTGAAGTACTTTGTGGATAATGTTTCATGTTTCACTTAACCTGAAGTACTTTGTGGATAATGTTTCATGTTTCACTTAACATGAAGTACTTTGTGGATAATGTTTTATGTTTCACTTAACCTGAAGTACTTTTTGAGATATTGTGTTGTCTTGTTTTCAGATTCATTCGCTTTTGATTCAAGCCTTAAACGATTGCAACCATTGGTTACAGTCACCATGTGTAAATTGTGCATATGCAACAAAGAGGTCATATAGCGTGTTCGACAAACAACAACACTCACAAAACAAACGCAACAAGAATAGCGAAAAGAATAACAACACAACCATTCCATCGACGTCAATCATAACACTAACTTCATACCAATGGTTTATAAATTAAATACAAAATATCAACGCCTCTTGATGTAGAACAAACATTTATGTGTTTGCAGTGCTTTTAAAAAGTTGCAAAGTTCGTGCGATATTCATTCGTGACTTCATCATTTTCAGCAAAGAGGTGATGGACGTATTCGAGAAGTACATGCAGAACAACGTACGTAATCTGAAGAAAGAGCAGGCGACCGATCTCTTTCAAAAGGAATTCCAGGTATCAATAAACGTTTTGCAAGTCCAATGCAATTAATGTTAAGGCCCATAACTTTTGAGAAACATAAATGTAACATTTTAAACATTGAGACCCCAATGACTATACTGTTTCTTCAAGGGCATTCCAGACTGAGTTCATGTAGGCAATACAATATATGTCATCTGGTTTGCAAGAAAGACGCTAAACAAATTCGAATCTTTTTGCGCCTTCTTTTTTGAGGCTGTTTTTAATTGGAATGTTTTACAATAGCGCAATGGTTTTCAATAGCCTCTAAATCTATAATATTTCAGGGATTTAGTAGTAAACGCATATGCGCAACCTATCTATATCTCCGAAAGATAAAGCCAGAACAAGCGTCTAAACGGTAAACATGCCTTCGAATAAAAATGTTAATTTATTAAGAGATGATAGCCTTTAATAATTCAAGTGTTTTGTATAATGTAACCTATAATGTAACCTTAAACTCCAGCTAGACGTTGAGCAGGCGGAAGTGATGTTCAACACTTTTGATAAGGACAAAAATGGCATCATGAGTATATGGGAGTTTCAGCAGTTCTACATGTGCATGGGCGATCAGTAAGTGTGGTGTATGTAGAAACAGACTATAGAATCATGTTCATGGGCGATCTGTAAGTTTGGTGTATATAGATACAGGCTATAGAATCATGTGCATGGGCGATCAGTTAGTTTGGTGTATGTAGGCACAGACTATAGAATCATGTGCATTGGCGATCTGTAAGTTTGGTGTATGTAGATACAAGCTATAGAATCATGTGCAATGGCGATCAGTAAGTCTAATGTATGTAGATACAGGCTAAGGGCGATCAGTAAGTCTGAATTATTGAGATAAAGACTATTGGGGATACACACTATAGATACGGAATAGCAGCAGTTCTACATGTGCCTGGGCTATCAGAAAGTTTAATAAGTGTTAATAAACAGACTATATATACAGAGTTCCAGCAGTTCTACTTGTGCTCGGGCAATCAGTAAGTTTTGGTTTATGTAAATACAGACTGAAGAGAGAGAATTCCAGCAGTTCTACATGTGCCTGGGCAATCAGTATGTTTGTTTTATTTAAGTACAGACTATAGTTACTTTTACTAATACCACACTGTTCAGATGCTCCACCTACCCCGATGTATACTTTGTCTTAAGATGCAGATTATACATATTGTAATTTGTATTATCATGTTCTGATGACATGCATTATGATGTATTACATAGCTGCGTTAACTGCTATGCTACTTGTATCGAGATAAAGACGATACATAGGTTTACCCTTATTTAAAATACATCTATTGTTTTTTTAAATTAAATATTACATTTCTCTAGTTATTTACCCTTGACCATAACTGAAATCGCAACCTTTTAACAGGCACGTTTGTGACAAAGCTACAGTGCTCATGGTGAGATTTATTTGTATCAACTCTTGTATGTCGTTCGTTGTGCGTTGTGCGCCCTTAACATAAACATCGCCGCCAGCTTCCTCTGGCTCAAACATTTCTTTAGCCAAATGTGCCTTGCTATGGCGAAATTCTTCTATTTTTTTGCTATTTTTAGGTTTTAATGAAGAAAAAGTTGTAGCCAAATAGATTTTTCTTTAGCCAAATAAGTCAATTTGTAGGCATTGGCTAATTTGGCGAATGGCAGAGTGCGCCCTTTACACTCTTGAGGCCATATTAATTGTCAAATCTTCAAGAAATTTGGTCTGAACATTTCTCCCAATAATATCTTGTCGGAGTTCAAAATTGGGTCAGGTGGGGTAAAAAGCTAGGTCACTAGGTCAAATAAAAGAAAAAGCTGTTAGACGCGCTAGATGTCACCTTCTAAGTACAATGTTTCTGAAACTTGGTCATGAGATTTGTTGTTATGATATCTTGTATGAGTTCGAAAATGGTTCCGGTCTGTTGAACAAGATGCCCGCGATTAAATACAAATAGAGCGAACTAATTACAACCACTAATAATAAAATATGATTAATGAAACCACTATAGTGTAGGCTTCAATAATATCTTAGATGACTTGACGTGTCCCTGTATTGTCATCACATGCATAAGAAAAAACAGGTCTAATAAAACATCAGCAGGTGCATTATATATTATAAATTAATATCATGTTAAATTTTGTCGAATGTTTAAACTAAATACAACTTATATAAAAAAGACATATTTGTTTGAAAAAAGCCCCAGTTCAATCGCACTCAAAATATGAAAGACCTATAGTAAGTTTTTCTCTTCTTGTTTTCCAAACAACCTACTGCAAATCCATTGACTTATTTGTTCCTGTGTTACATTGATATGTGCTTAATTTTTCGCAACGTTATACAACGACAGTCAATAAATAGTTTTAATAGAAAATGTCAGATCATGATTTCTTTAAAAACAAATGCAGTGCCTCCTACTTACATATGGGCCGTGCTCTGTGAAAAAAGGGTTTAATGCATGTACGTAAAATGCCGTCCCAGATTAGCCTCTGCAGACCGCACACGCTAATCAGGGATTGTACTTTCCGCTTTTATGTTATCTTTCGTTTCAACAAAGTTTTATACCAATATAAAATTTAAGGCGGAAAGTTTCGTCCCTGTTTAGCCTATGCGGACTCCACAGGCACATCTGGAATAACAATTTACGGAAATGCATTTTACTCCTTTTTTACAGAGCACGGCCCATATAGGATACGACACGAATTGTAATTTCATACTATATTTGATGAGCCGAGGTTTTTTGTAAGTAATCGAGCCATTGGCGATGTATGTAAGACATTTCTTGGAAGAGCGTTTGATAGATTGTGGTATGAAACGCAGAGCGTGTGATTGTGTTTCACATGCTTTTAAATTCAGAAAGAAAATGTATGGCTTTTTTAACGTCATAATAAAACCGCAAAGTTGTTAAAATTACTAGAACATTGGGTCACTTGACGTTGCAATGTCTTTTGAGCAAATACAACGGGATGCGACTTGTCAGTATAACAAAACGGAGCCAGTAAACACGCTCAAAAAGCTTTATTTTACTTATTTTAAGATGAAGATATCCGTGACATTTATATAACATAGAAAACGATGTTCAGCATATGATGCTAAAGCATGAAGGATAAATCTTAGGCAATATTTATAAAATGTTCGAAACAATTGAATTTAAATAGGAAAAAACGCCTGGGGTCCGTCTTATCAAAGATTGTACGACAATGTTAACTTACGATTGAATTTTGTAATTTAAAAATGTAAGTGATAATGATTTGTATGTTTCTAATATATTACATATTTGACAGCTTATTTGGAAATGAATTGAAATGTTCAACAAAAGTAATTATATATTTGAAGTTAACGTATATATGGCGCTTCAAAAATTGCATCGTAAGGTGAGAATGTCGAACGATGTTTGATAAGACGGGCCCCAGATGCTTAAACAAGATTAATGATTTTAAGGAATCTCTTGACATTTTCCAAACTGAACTTTGTTAGGAAGGTTGTCCGGATCGCGCAGTTGTTGATACATGCGATTCTCAACTAGATGGATACGGATTCAAAACCCGTTCACGGAATTATGGGACTTTGGTTTTTGATCGCCATACTGGTCATTGGGGTTTTCTCCTGATACACAGGCTTCCACAACAACACAAGACTACATCAGATTTCAACATCTTTCAGTAAGAACTACAAAGCTGCAAATTGCAGCCAACAATCAAAATTCGCCCCATATTTTGTAAGTCTGGTAAAATTCAATTATACAGGATTGCTGGGTCACACTCCAGGTCAACACATAATGCAGACACGAAATGTGCGGATAAACGGGAACCAGGAAACTGACTTTTTAAAACCTGTCAGCTACTTTCGTCTGCGAATGCAAACTATTTTAGCCTCGCTCTTTGAAAACGGGGCTTAATGCATTTGTGTGAAGTATTATATTGGCCTGTGCAGAACGCACAGGCCGATCAGAGACGATACTTTCTGCCTTAACTGGATTTTCACTAAGAAGGGACTTCATGTAAACGGAAACTACAATATCAGCGGGAAGTGTCGTCCCTGGTTTGCCTATGTGGACTGCTCAGTCTAATTTTGGGCGACACTTTACGTCCATGCATTAAATGCCGTTTTCCAGAACGATGACTATTTCGTCGTTTCAGTTGTCAGGAGGTTATCACCAAATTTAAAGAGCTGGACGCGGACGGAAGTGGGAAGCTCGATGGCGAGGAGGCGAAGGAGGGACTGAAGACGCTGCAGACGGCGACGGGACGCCATCTGGAGGAAAAGGAGATTGAATTTTTCATGAAGAGCGCCGTAGGGGACGACGGGCTTATCAACCTGGGCGCGTTTACCAACTTGTTGTATACGCTGAAACTGTATAAGGCGCCTGCGCCGAAATCTTAGAGCCGATCGCTTATTTGCTCACGCAATATTTAGTTCCTAACATTGAACTATTTTGTGTATTGTATTTTTATGATTTTATATGCGTGGAAAATAAATTATTCAGTTTGTTAATATACTTTATAATGTTTATGTAAAAACTATACGCGTCAACATTAAGATAACGATTAAATCGTCTTTATTTGTGTTAATGCATCTACTTACATAAAGGCTTGCATTTATATCGCTTGAGCGAAAGCGTAGACTTGCAACTTGCAGGTGTTATTTTACATCAACTTTCCTACATATTTGTTTGTATGCCAAATTTTTGTATCGAACTCCAGTCCGCGATTACGCAATAATTTAAAATAGGAAATACATCATGCCATTGAAATATTCGAATATAAACTGTCGACGTGAACGTAAACCGTACATTCTTTTATTTTCGTGAGTGGCTTCATACAATCTGGCAGTTTGGTTTGATCTTATATTCTTGCATTGTATTAAGTGTCTGACATATAAATTAGGAGTTGAGTGGTTCGATTGCGGATTTTACAAAAATAAACGAAAATTATCCGACAAATGATATTGATTTCACGGTATATCAATTCGTTTATGACTGGAATTAACTAATTATTTTGTGTGTGATGGAAGTTGATTGTTTAATGTACGAATTGCTTTACATGCCTATATAAAATTCTTTACACTATGTGGATTGATAATCTTGTACAAATAAGATTAAACAAATAATGCGTCTTCATTTAAAATTCCACCGTAAATGATCACGTTTAGTATTAAAGTATAGAGTTCACATTGCTTTACACGCCTATATTCAATTATGTATGCCGATTGAACATCTTGTAAAAAATATTTTTTTAAATGCATGCACAAATGAATTCCACATTAAATGCTTATTTTATGTATTAATGTAAATGTTAATTATGATTATTAATATATTTTTTATTTTCATATGTGTAAAGAAACTGATTTAAAACGTCTGTTTAAATTGTATGTCTTTTTCTCATCACGACTTATTAAAACTGTTTTATTATTGTATTATGAAGTCAAATCGTGCATTGTTTGTGGTTTATTGGTGATTTAATAACGTTATTGAAAATATGAATTAAAGGGACCTTTCACGTTTTGGTAAATTCACAAAATTAAAAAAAAGTTATTTCAGATTCGCACATTTTCGTTGTAGTTATGATATTTGTTAGGAAACAGTAATACTGAACATTAACCATTCTATAAAATATCTATTATATGCATCTTTCAATATAATTTCAAAACCTGAAAATTATAAATTGCAACGCGAAACGATTGAATAATTTGGAGAGTTCTGTTGTCGTTATTATTTTTTTCATACTACGAGGAATTCTTATATTAAGTATAAAATACATCACTCATTGTACGTGCACGGATGGCCGAGTGGTCTAAGCAAAAGATATTACTCCAAGGATCAGTGTTTCGAGCCCAGTTGAGGGTTACTTTTTTGTTCGTTAATTTCATTTTTTTTTTACTAGAGCTTTTTAGATCGAATGTTTACATTTATCAATATAAAGCATTTAATGAAAAGCTTCAATACATGTCAAAATCTGTTCAAAGGTCCCTTTACAGGCGGTCATTGTGTGTTCCTATGTATGTTATACTTTATATTTAAAGTATAAAGTTTTGATGGCAATTATTGGAAGAGGACAGATGCATCTTTCAAATGACTTCATTTAAAAACTGTTATACATTGGAAAACATGCTTTAAAAGTTGTCAGTTTTATCATGAAGCCCTTAGGGATAAACATGTTTGTTATCTAACCACAAGTTATTTTGTGCGGAAAAACACCAGATTATTGGGTATTGGTCAAACGTAAGTTCACAACCATACATAGATTCTTGACTTGGTAAAAAAAAGATCTCGTCATTCGTAAGGTTATCTTCCTTTATTGTGCAAGCAATCTTTCAATACTCGATATCGACCGCAACAAAACTGTCGGTATTTGTTGAGTTTAATACTCTGTGAATTTGAGCATTTAAAAGAATAATTAACCATTCAATATTATCACCGGTCTAATATATTTCAGCTGTCGGATTCTGTCTGAAACGAGACTGCTTACGCATTCAATTATTTTACCAGTCAGAGAAGGATGTCGTCTGTCAGAATTGCATTCGAAAAAGAAGCAGAAGTAATTATATACTACCGGTGTAAATATCTTTACCATAACAGTCTCGGGTGTTTAACTTACTGAATGAGGCATTCAACTGTTAATGAAAAGTAATGCGTTCTTTCTCATTTTGCCACTTCCTGTCATTAGGTAAGCGAAATAATTAGAGAAAAAAACACGAAATACTTGAAAACCTTCTTTATGAATGAATAAATTTCATAAAGAAAATCCCTACTAATCCGCCCGAAGTAGTGTGTTATTCCGATAGCCCAAAGCGCACCCACGATTTCAGCTGCAAAGAGTACCGTGTATTTTGAATTGGCCGGCAAATAGATGCCTATCATGACGATTCAATCTTGATTGATATTCAGTTATATGTACCCACTCCCAATTTATTGCTCGTGATTAATTGTGCTTGCATAATAAGGTATTTCTATACTGCTCGTCTGTCCAAAAATATGAGAGCCTCGTTCTGGGAAAAACTGGGCCTAATGCATGTGTGTAATGTGTCATCCAAGACTAGCATGTGCAGTGTACAGGTCACAATATACTAAATAGTGTCCCTTTATAATTCACAATCTGCACGCAGAGTTGTCGTTCCTTGCTCTCACATACAACTCTGCGAAAGGCTCAGCATGCCATATTGCCCAGAAACTTGGTAAAACCGAACAAACGCATTCAAAGTATCTTTGATTTGGATTTTTTAGGATCAGAGGCGTAAAATAATGAAATAGGAATTTAAAATTTACGATGCATCTAGCAAACGCGAGTTTTAATGCAACTCTTTCGAACTATTTTAATGCCCATTTACGCAGATGTAATCATTCCACGCACATAAATATAAACAAGTGAACATAATTTTTATTGAGTGACGTTAGGCATTGCTTCGACGTATGCATGTATGTAGGTTTGTTAACATCAAGAATACCATATCAATTTTGTAATTATGAATTAAGAATGATATAAGATTTTATGATATGAGATGGTTTTCTTCAATGCAGTGAATGTAATGTAACCGTCGTGCAAGAGATTGTTTAGTATACTGCTACCCCCACGATGAACGCTTGGAATGATGATGACATGAATGAGACGCTTTCATAAATATAGTTCGTTTTGAGCCCATCACAGAGGTGAATGTAATGTAACCGTCGTGCAAGAGATTGCATAATTCAATGTAAAAGCGACATCTTTAAGCGAAAATAAATGCAACATTTTGCACATAGAGACCCCCATAACCATACCTTTTCTTAAAGGCCATTCAACGCGGAGTCGATTTGTGCAATAAAAAAGATATGTCATGTACGTACCAAAAAAGAACTTGTGAAAAGTCAACATCGACTGTTTTTGCAACTTGTTTTCCGATCGTTTTCTAGTAGAATGTAACCTTTTTCAGTGCAATATTTTTCTTAAGTCTCTAAGTTTATCATATTTCAGGGATTTAGTAGTGAGCATCTATTCGTGCCCTACTACATTCTCCAAAAGATTAAACCAGAACAATAGTTTAAAGTGTACAACATGCCTTCGAATCAATTATGACATTTTTTTAGAGAGTACAGCCCTTCATGAAACGGTTATTTAGTATACTGTAACCTACACATGTTTATACGGGGCAACACTTTCCGCTTGTATGGTATTTTTCGTTAAAGAACGTCTCTTTTTAACGTAAATCCAGTTTAGACCGAAAGTGTCGGAAATTATTCCAAGTCCATATGAGCTGCATAGAGGCACTTTATACTGCTTGATTGGTCATTGTCCTCGTCGGATACCCACGGCTGCTGATTACGCTCCGCTCATACGCTTAGGAATGGAGGGTAACGTAATGAATAGACCGGGGGTGTCCGGCGATGGGTCATTGTCGGCTCGGTTACTACTTTAAATTACCTCGGGTTCGCTTAAGAATACTTAAATGTACCCCGGGTACGTGAAATATACTAAAACGTACGCGAGAATTCTAACTCTAAATTGATCGTTATCGGCTTAAACAAATAATTATGTTCATATTTATGTCAATATTTTGTTTAATGGCCTATTTATTATCGAAACTCATACCCCAAAAAAGAATGTTAAATCAGGTTTTGTTCAAAGAGAATTTTGTTTCGTATTCCGTAGCGCGTTTTACATCAGCCGATTTAGGGCGGAAATAAAACTCGGGTAAAAGTCTTAATGGACCGGGTACGTTTAAGTATATTTTCCGTTACCGGGGTACATTTAAGCATACTTAATAGTACCCGCGGTAAATTTAAGTAGTATGAGAGCTATGACAGATCGTGCGTTACTACTTCGTATTGGATAATGGTCGTTCAATTTGGCAGTTACTGACATCAAGAAAAGGGTCGGCTATCTCAGCTGGTATTGTTGGACTACAAAACCAATAATCACATGTTTGATTCCCGGCACGGGTACGTAACTCATTAAATTCTTCTTCGTTCATTGTGTTCCTACCTCTAACTGACTGACAATTTGTATGAGTTCTTTATTCAAATAGATCACATTTCTTAGGATAACGGGACGTTGATACACTGATCGTCGTGATGTTATTAAAAGACTGTTGAAAACGGCGAAAATTCAAACTGAACAGAACTGACACCAAGAAAATCACTGCGCCACAGTTTGGAATGCGGTTTTGATGGTTTTCCGCACGCTATGTACCCTTTTTGCCGTCGTTTAAACGGAATAGCATCCAGCTTTGGTTTATCTAAACGACTTAATATCACACGTGTTTAGTGTGGTCAGAAAATAATAATGCACTACCAACACTACAAGCTGAACAAGCAAAACTGGGACGAAAATGTACGCACATGCATTAAGACCTTTTTTCCCAGAGCATGGTATTTTTTGATTTGTGTTATATACATTTCCGACCGATGTTTGTATGCATGTATGCACATGATATGTACTAGCTATTTGACTGACATGTACATACCCTCTGACGATATTGGTCCTATGCAAGAAATTCTTCACTAATTCACAAGTGATCCGAATCCGAGAGTACTATTGTCTTCTGCAATCTCGAGTCAAAGAGTTTCGTGGATACATGTTTAAATATTCTTTCTTACTTTTAAAAACACCTTCTGACTACTAACTAGTAGTACTACCTACTAGTACGACTACTACTACTACTTCGACTAGCTTCATACTTGCTACTATTTCTACTAGTATACTACTACTACTATATTACTAAAGGACTACTACTACACGACTACACGACACGACTAACGAGAACACGATTAGACGACGACGACTACTACTACAGACGACGATAGACGACTAAGACGACGACTACAAGACCGACGACGACGACGACACGAACGACTACACTACGCGGACGTACTACGACGACTACACTACTACGACTACTAACTACTACGACGTACGACGCTACGACTACTACTACTACTACTACTACTACTAGACGACACTATAACTACGACGACTACTACTACTACTATACTACTACTATACTACTACTACTTCTACTACTTTACTACACACTACTACTACTACACTTCAATTATACTACGCTACTACTACTACTAATACACGACTATACTACTACTACTACTATCTACTACTAATGACTACCTACTGACTACTACTAACTGCAACTACTACTACTACTACTACTTCTACTACTACTACTACTACTACTACTACTACTACTACTACTACTACTACTACTACTACTACTACTACTACTACTACTACTACTACTACTACTACAACAACTTCTTGTGCTACAACTACTTTTTATACAACAACTGCTACTTCTACATATAATAATAATACTTATTATTATTATCATAATTGCAACCCGTAATCTTAAAAATAGCAATACAAAGTCAACACATCCATCAACGTCATAACACGCATACCTTTTAAAATAATGTCGGTGTATAGGCTTTATGCTTAGTCGTGTCATGAAATGCATGGCCATTGTTGTTTTTTTACTTTTGAACTTTGCAATGATGCAATATGTTGCAAATCCGCGCGAATAGGCACGTGACGTCTCAAGGACGCGCAACATGCAAAAGGATAAATCAAAAACATTAAATGGGTTTTAATGTTTTTAGTGTCTGATGCTTTGTGGTTGCTCTTTTTTAAGGTATATAGACACGTCCGTGTTTACAATAAAATCCACGTCCTCGTTATCAACTTAAAAGGGGCCTTTTCACGTTTTGATAAATTGACACAATTAAACAAGTTGTTTCAGATTTGCTTTTTTTGTTATAGTTATGCTATTTGTGAGGAAACAGTAATGCTAAATAGTAACCATGCTCTTGTGACGATTTAAAAGCCTGAAAATTATAAAGCGTTGCAACGCGAAACGATTGAATAATTTGGAGTGTTCTGTTGTTGTCGTAATATTTTGTGATACTACGAGGATTGCTTGTATAAAATTATAAAAAAAATCCTCACTCTATGAGCACGGATGGCCGAGTGGTCTAAGCGGTAGACTTTTACTCCAGGACTCTAGGGGTCAGTGGTTCGTGCCCGGTTGAGGGTAACTTTTTTCTATTTTTTTAATTCTATTCTTTTTTTAATGAAGCGTTTTAGATCCAATGTTAACATTTACAAATATAAATCATTTAATGACAAACTTCAATACATGCCAAAATCTGTGAAAAGACCCTTGAATATAAAATGTGTATTCAAATTAAAAATATGTCGTGGCCGTGTGTATGATTTTTCCTACGGTGTGTTTTTGGTCGGACCGCTGGCAATATTTTTCTATAAATAAAACACCTGGTTCGAACTGTTTTCTTCTGTTTGCGCTTCCTTGGCTTTATTTAGTTGTTATTTTAAAATATTGTTACAGAACACATATTAAAACAATAAAATAATGATAAAAGGAGCACCACCGCAAGTATTATTCACCGCAAGTGTTTTCACTGCAATATTCGACCTTGGGCTAGAAAGAGCATTATATGAAACACAAAGCGAATAATCTTGAACGAATATGTATTCATTCTTTTCAAAACCGAGTTGAACCTTATACTGTTGAATGAGAAGTGCAGAAAATGTTTGACACAGAAACTGCAATCAACCGTAGAAAACAAACTGAACATCATGTTAAGATAAGTTCACGAAGAAACAGCTGTTGCAGTAAGACGCAGTTGTGGGCGTATAAGCCGTATCTAACCCCCTTAATCCTTCCATTCAGCTGGTACATCGGCCGGCTGGAATTAAGTCGGTTTATAATATAATGGTGCACCGTTTTTTTTATGGAGACGACCGTAAAGGTTACTAGGTGCGTGGAGTTTTGCAAAACTTTCAAATACCAGCCGTTGCATCATTGTTGCGTGTTGTTAGTAAATGCCAAACCAGCGATCACCCCATGCGCAGCCTGGGTACGTTTTGCCTCTAGCAGCTAATTTAACGCACAATGATTTTTTGGTGAAGTTATGTTCACGAACGGATGATCACATTCGCACGAATGAATGAACACGTTAGCATGAGGCGTGGGGAACGTATTCATGACAGGTTATGAATGAAAATATCATGAGTGGAAAGCTTTTTCACGTATGACTTAAGATTGCATCACCGGCGGTGGTGGGCGCACGTGCATAAAACACGAATGCGAGCTTCGGCTTAAAGATTGGCAACGTATTATTATTATTTAAAGTATTTATAATGACATATTCCAAGTATTCCGAAAAAACTATTTAGGACAGAGGATAAAATATCGTGTTGATAAAAAGAATAATACTACTACGGGATTGTTCTGTATTCCTTTACAGCGACGCTTTGCATTAAAGCTAGGCGGATTAATTATCGTAAGTTCTAAACTATATATTTGTTGTTCTTTAATGGTTCATTTAAATTGTTATCACACACTATTGGCACATTTGATGTGATCATTAAACATTCTTTAACTAGCAATGCCTTAATGTTTTGAAGTATTTTCTCTTTCAAATTCATATGTTTTTCTTCAGTAGTTGATCACTATTTAATAAATCGTTTGATACATTTTAACTTCAACTTACATTAAAACAAAAATTACATTAGACGCCAGTTTAGTTGTCACATAATTATATTAATATTTAGTTAAAGATTTAAATATATTTTGAAATACTTTTGATATTTTGATCTTGTGTATGTATTAATTAACTATTTCAATGACATATTTAATATTTAACATTAAACAAGCTTAATTAAGTTGAAGTTATGTTAGCATTATGTTATGTTTGCATTGTTTGTCACAATATTTGTTCTAACTTAAGATCAATTCCAGACCACAACAGGCTGTTGTTCAGGGATTTTCAAAATACGTAATTAATCACACAATTGTTGAATGGTGCCTAATAAGGAAATACCAGAACAATGCGTTGAAGACATAAATCCCTTTTAAAATTTGAATAAGACAAATTAAGGTCAGTGTTTTATTAAAAAAGCATCGCGAAGAATAACTTTAAAAAATACTTAACACTCTCTACGTATTTTTTTGGATGGATAGTTTATAATTTAAACCAAACATAATAAAGGTGTGAGTGCTATATATAGAGTACTGAGAAACCGGATGTATAGATACTATTTACCGCTTCCTTCTTGTTATGGTATAATGAACCACCCCATACTAAGCATTTACAAAAAAGACACGTCAATATTGACAAAATTAGAGGCAGTGTTTATGTAACGCAATATAGATAGGTGTGGGTTTACGTCCTAAACTATGGTTATTTTTCGATGTTAAGTCGTTCAATGCATTTTTTAAATTGTACGTTTTTTAATTTACGTTAGTTTTTTGTCTATCAATACTTATGTTGACATCTTTAAATTGCATTTCATTTACTGTTTGTAATCAGGAAGTTCTCCCCAGGGTTTACAATTTACGTGAAAAATAATAGTAAAGGCCACACGATATATTTTCGTTGTAGTCTTTATAGTTTTTTGCTATACTTTGTCTTTGTATGAAATACGACCTTTAAATTAAAACTGGTTTCTTCAGTGCCCTAATATGTACCGGCACTTGTGCATATAGCTGCACAGTTAGTAAAACAAACAAATCATGTTAAATAATAGCTATAGTTATTCGTAACCTCGCTTATGGATTATGTGTAATATTAAAAATATGTTCTATAAAATATTCGATTTTTTTTTAAATTAAAATTTAAACGCTAATCGCCATTTTACATCATGCAGTTTTAAACGCTAATCGCCATGTTACATCATTCAGTTTTAAACACTATTCGCCATGTTACATAATTAATTTTTAACACTATTCGCCATGTTACATTATTCAGTTTTAAACGCTATTCGTCATACTAAGTCATTCAGTTTTAAACGCTATTTGCAATGTTACATCATTCAATTTTAAAGGCTATTCACCGTGTTACATCATTCAGTTTTCGATGTTATTCGCCATGTTACATCATTCAGTTTTAAATGTTATTCGCCGTTTTACGTAACTCATTTTTGAATTCAATTCGCCATGTTACATAAATCAAATTTCAAATTCTGTTCACCATGTTACATCATAAAATTTGAAATGCTATTAACGTAGTTCATAAGTGCATCAAAAGTCTTTTGTGTTGTTTTCTACTCAGTTCACCTCTGTGTGCTGAATCATTAATCACGTTAGGAGTTTATTTTTATTTCTTAATTGAAAGTACATTTTTTATATATACTGAAAGTTCATCTTTCTGTCTCTCAGAATGTGCTTCACGTATCTTGTTTCCTCGCGACGTCGTATGTTATATAATGCATCAAATTGCTGCTTAACGCAAGGTTTATTTTGGTTTGTAATGGGCTCGACCATGTGTTAAGTTCAACCTGCCCTTTACAAGGTACTATTAAGCTTATGAAATACTGACCCAGTTATAGGCATGCCCTTGTTTAAAGTTCAAATAGTACTTCAGTAAGTACCGACGAGCATTGAAAGAATATCTTGATTTCGTCTCAATCATATCATATCTTTCCGACACGCAATTTGTAACTCATAAGTCCTACTTTGGTTTAAGGTATTTAAAGCTTGTTAAGCAATGTGAGACTTTGCAAAATGGGTAATCATACAACTATTAAATTGAGCTTAATATGGAAATATCGAATAAATCAGTTTAAAGACATTAATCCAGTTTACAATATGAATAATACAAGTAAGGTACGTGTTCAGTTTAATTACAAAAGACAATAAGCAATTTTAAAAATGCTTACCTCTCCCTTCGTGTAAATAATAATAGTTCAAAATTTAAACTGTGCAAAATAAAGGTCAAAGTGCTATTGATAGAATTCTAAGAAGCCCGCCTATGGATACTGTTAACCACTGCCTACATCTGTCACCGTAAGCCTTATACAAGCTCAATCTCCACGCAGAGTTGTCGTTCCTTGCTCTCACATACAACTGTGCGAAAGGCTCAGCACGCCATTTTGTCTATAAAATAGTTACAACCGAACATTCAATGTATATTTGATTGGATATTTAAGATCGCATGCATTAAATTAAGAAATATGACTTTAAAATGTACGATAATTCGTGCAAAAACTTGCGAGTTTTAATGCAACTCTTTGGAACTATTTTATTGCCCATTTACGCAGATGGAATCATTCCATGCACTTCACAAATGTACAGTAAACCATTGAACATACTTTTTTATTGAGTGACGTTAGGAATTGCTTCGACGTGTGTATGTATGTTGGTTTCTTAACATAAAAAACATATTAATTTTATATAATAATGAATTAAGACTGATATAAGATATCATGGTATGAGATGGTTTTTTAATGCAGTTAATGCAATGTAACCGTCGTGCAAGAGATTGTTTAGTATACTGTAACCTCAATGATAAACGCTTGGAATGATCATGACATGAATGAGACGCTTTCATAACAATAGTCCGTTCTGAGCCCAACACAGAGGTGAATGTAATGTGACCGTCGTGCAAGAGATTGATACAAGCTGTCATTGATGTTATACGCCACATAACGAAACATGCAGCAGGTTAATTGTATGCAAAACGATTTAGTGACACACATCTTCATCCCCGTTATGTAATTCATGGAGCATGAATAAAGCATGAATTCTTAAACGAGCATATCGTCTGTACATTGATAATGAGGTACATAAAAAGTCATTTAACTTTGGTTAAAATATATTATTCATTGAAGCATTGCTTTACAATTAAGATTTTTTTATTTGAAAAGAATAAACCAAGTGTATGGTGGCTGTATTTTTATATATAAAACATGAAACATGGTTACATAAATCGCTATGTAGCCTTTATCAACTGTTCAGACAGAAAGATAAAGTGTATGCATTAGAAAAAATGTGTACGCAAAATGTGAACAAAGTATTCACATATAATAATGCAAAACCACAACAGAGGTTTAACTACATATCAATCGAAATATTCTAAATATGTTCAATTATCACCCCAAAATAACATAAATTGGTCTGTTTTTTATTTTTTACCATTTTTTTTATTACATAAAAGATATTTGTTGGTTTTGGCATATTATCGATTTTGAATCACCTATGAAACTTTGGTTGTCTAGGGTTAGAAACGATTATCTACCGAAACTAACACATTTTATTTAATGTTAATATGCTTTTACAGCGTCTGCTTGCAAAGAGTTAAGCTAAATGATAACGTCATGACGTCAAAATAACGACGTCATTTCACTGTTTTCTGCATTTTTCAGATAGTTTTCACTTTTTGAAAAATATATCCGTCCCTTGACCAATATCTGTCATTCTGTTTTCAGATAGCGTGATATCCGAAGCAAATTCACTATGACGCGCGCCTTTTCGAGAAGAACGACGTGCATCATTCTAGCGATGTTTCTTTTGTTGACGTTACTTTGTACGTTGACGTCAGCCCAACACTTGTGCCGAAGCGTCGGCTGGCTGGGTTGCATAGACGTAGGATGCAGTAACGGGGGTCGAGGGTACTGCAAAAACTTCGGGGATCGCCCGCACAACGACTGTAAATGCGTTATGTACTGGTGACGTCGGTCACGTTTAGTCATGTCACGTTGAGATTGGCGAAGAAGTATGTTTGGGTGACGTCATGATTTTAACTCAGGTTGTCATTTTGTGTTTTCTTGTGACGCCATCATAAAATGCTGATGGAACATATTTAAGATAAGTCATTTGAAAGTTCTGATTAAATATGCTCTAGTGACGCCATACAGACGTTTTGCCCAAAAAGTCAGTGAAGTCAAATGAAAGCGCTCACGAATCATATTCAAGTGACATCCAGCTTTTCAAATACATGTTGTTCTGATAGCAGTGGTGAAATCTAGCCATTGGATGCCAAAGGAGTCTCGCTTGCCTGATACGTTTTGAATAGAGAAATTGTAAAAACCACACACGGTTTTTCTCTTTAAAAAATACACTTGTGAAGTGTAAGTGATAATATATATTATTATTTAATGTTTTGAATGTTGTTGCTTGACAGAAGGGGAGAAAGCTAGATTATAAGATGGCAGCTAGGGTTGTATTTATCTACTGTTTCAAATGTTCTCAAAGGTCTTTGGTTGGTTAAGGTTTTTGTGTAATGTATATCATGTTTGTAAATCTGATTATTTATAATTTATTGTCATTCTATCATCATATTGTTGTCAATCGATCATCACATTATAGAAACAAACATTAAAACATGCTCTAATGTTTCGTCGAAGTTTTAACATGATTATGAAAAGTGTGCTGCACACAGTAAGAAATACGCCAACATCATTACGAGAGAAACCAATTTGAACACACGCTGGTCCTTCGTTTGAGACAAGTACTCGAAGGCCTGTACGACTGAACTAAACCATTACAACTGGTTTTACCGCTTTGGTACGATAAATACAACGAATAATATGATGGACTTGTTTTAAAGAAACATGACATAACTCGCTATCTGCTCCTAATTAATCGTATCACACATAAGCGTGTACACATACACATGTCGATACAATTTAATATGCGCCCTTTTAATCATTTATACATCGAGCAAATTCTTTTGATTTTAATCAATTTAAAATAAATGAAAACCTAAGTTGATTGATTCGTTGGTGCGTTCAGGTGTGACGTCACTGAGTTTGTCTGATATTTATTCTCACATTTGATAACTCACGATAAAGTCCGCAGAAGAATAAAAAAGGTTTGTGTAAAATTTCTTACTTACGCTTTTCCATTCACCCTATCTTCTGTTTCAATGACATACTTAAGCAATTCTTTAAAAACTTGTATTGATAAATCATATTTTCGAATCGCCTCGGCATGCTTGCTTCTATCTTGCTAGTAGTTCCTACCAATCATGAACAGCGCAGAGTCGTGCATTTTTATTTTTCTCAAGCCGGTATCCAGCTTGGCCGAAGGAAATTTAACAAGAAAGTTGAAACAAGAATATAGCTTGTTTTACTTTAATTTCGTATTCAATTTCAACGCTTTATTCGAAGATTGAAAAAAAAAGTTCTCAAAAAATTAAGTAAGCATACTATTGATTGGGTTTTGTTTTTTATTTTGGGCTAAGTGTGAAGTTGGGCATGCCTTTCAACCGCTTTAAACTACCAATGCTTTACAATTTCAACGGAGGTGACCATAGTTTAAACGGTCCTTTTCACGTTTTGGTTAATTGACACAATTACAAAAATGTTTCAGATTCGCAAATGTTCGTTGTAGTTATGATATTTTTGAGGAAAAAGTAATACTGAACAGTAAACATGCTCTAAAATATCGATTATATTCATCTTTTGACGATTAAAAAACCTGCAAATTATAAAGCGTTTCAACGCGAAACGACTGAATAATTTGGAGAGTTTTGTTGTTGTCGTTAAATTTTGTGACACTACGAGGATTGCATATATCAAGTATAAAATACACCAATCATACTATGAGCACGGATGGCCAAGTGGTCTAAGCGATAGACTTTTAATCCAGGGGTCAGTGGTTCGAGACCAGTTGAAATTGACATTTTTTTCTTTTTTAGAATTTTATTATTGTTTTGACTAGAGCTTTTTAGATCCAGTGTTTATATTTATCAATATAAAGCATTTAATGACAAACTTCAATACATGCCAAAATCTGTGAAAATGCCCCTTTAAATAATTATTTTAAGTTTGATGTTAGTTTTATATGTTTTGTCATGTATTGTATGGGGGATAGGTCACTTGCCTTAAATGAAAGTCAAGCTGAGAATAACACGAATTCTTTTTCGGATCATATTTCTTGAGCTCTTTTATAACCATATGCATTATGTAAAACACGTTGGTTTAAATTTCGTCTCAGACGCAGATGTAACATGCAAACAAGTATTTAATACCGTGTAAAAGACACACACAAAATGTCATCCTAACACGTGTTCTTGATGTTACGGTGAACTAGTATCATATGTGAACGTCGACAATATTACACTTGTTTCTATGTATAGATATAAAAAAAAACTTTCTGCGACATGCCAACTCGAAACAGTTGCTATTTAAAGTGAATATGGTCTTCAGTCGAAAGTGAACGTTCTATGTCGTGGTCTGAAATAAGCACAGTGTCAATGTTAAGACAATTGTTGAAACAGCGAAAACACAGTTTTCTCTGCAATAAATATATTCATGTGTATCAAAGCGAAAATTGTGTCTATAAATCGTATACGGGATATTGTCCAACCCGTAAAATTCTACATAAGTTTACAATGTATTCCCACGTTAAATATATATGGGCCATGCTCTGTAAAAAGGGGGTTTATGCATGTGCGTAAAATGTCGTCCCTGATTAGCCTTTGCATTCCGCACAGGCTTATCAGGGACGACTCTCTCCGCCTAAACTTGAACTAAGCTTAAATAGACTTTCTTCAAATGAACAATATCATAAGAGCGGAAAATGTTGTCCTGATCAGCCTGTGCGGACTGCACAGGCTAATCAGGGACGACACTTTACGCACATGCATTCAACCCCTTTTCACAGAGCACGGTCAATATAAATAGTGTAATGTTCTATTACATGTGATATTTGCTCACATTTATTTTCGTGGACATAACTATTATATTTTATTCGTTGCTGCAACAATCATAAAATGAGAAAGCTGTATTAGTGGCATATGCCACGACCTTTGAGAATACATCTTACACGTCTGTCCGTGAATATCAAACGCATGTTTTTTGTAGTATTCACATAAAACGAAGATAAAATAAGTAGTTAATAAAGTCACAAAATTAAATGTACATATTCACGAATAAACAAATTGATCAGTTGTTCGACGGAATTAGGCCACACAATAAAAGTATATGCATTCCAATTCGATATAATAAGAAGCGAGCGCAAGCTCAAAAGAAAAAAATATACTATTAAAACATATTTGTTGATCATTTTTACCAAAGGTATTCAGCTTATTAAACGCTGCAATGTTTTCTATTTACTGTTTAAAATTCAATATTCAAAATGGCGATGAAACGAGGAAAAGTTCCGTAAGTTTTTTTTTAATTCGTAAATGTTAATATTCAGTTGTGCACTTGGTTAATGAAATGTTTGATAAATTTTCCTAACAGGTAATAAAACTCAACAAGTCAAAGACAGAGGGTCAGATATACTAAATTTTTATGTCAGCGAAATGCAAAAAAAGGGTTAGAAAAAGTAGTTATGCACAGTTTTGTTTATAGAATCAACTTTGATTTAACATACTTAGTACGTTATTGTATAATGAAATAAAAGACCTAAATAATAAACAAAAAATAATAAAAGATAAAAAAGGTCAAAACAAATATTAAAATATCAATCCTTACATAATAAGTGAGATGACATGTACTGAATTGTATGTACGTATCAATTTAACATCTTTTCAGACTATTGCTTATCGATTGCAAAGTCATATTATATATTAGTATACACAACTCACGATTTTCGCGCACGAGTGGAGGTATGGTGTTAAATATACCACGATTGAACGCTGAAGGCAGGAGCGATGGCGGATGTGAAACTCATTAACCTCATGGTGGTGTCTTTTGAAGTACCCACTCCTTCAGAGCTGAGCACATTGCATGTCTTCAGCTGGGTATATTATTATTTCTTCGTTATATATGCAAAACAGCACCTCAAAAATGCTTTGTTGTTTGTGTAGTCGGGCATTCATAGCGAAGGTTCTTTCTTGTTTGGCATCGACAGTTTCAGATGTCTTGACACAAACTATACATGTTTAACTCTAAACTCATATGAATATACATAAATATAAACACACAGTTATGTAATTATATAGTTCAGACTGATTTTGCGTGCTATTTGGTACATGGCAACAACCAAAGCCAGCAATAGTCCGTAATAGTCTAAGTTGTGGAAACATGTGTTTTTTACTAGAGAGAATCAACCTCTTGGTTCAGGAGATTATTTGACAGTATAAAGCATATGTTGTCATGTTACCCATCGAAAACATCTTAAGATTTCACTTAAGGGAAACCGAAGTAAAATTATCCCTTAACAGTACCTTGAATGGCAGTCATGAAGAATTTTAAAAGTGCGTTTGTTTCGGCTGGTATCGCAGGCTTGAGCCAACTACACAGAGGTTTCAATGGAAGCAGAATCTTGCTTTTTGATGCAAACAGCTTGCATTTGTTCACGTTTGACTATAGAAATATATCTGCCTTACAGTATTCTGATACATATGTTTCCAAGAAGATAACTTCAAACTATAATGTGTATGAATAAAATGGTAACTTGCATAGAAATTGAATTTAATTGATACAAAACATCATGTCCTGAGTATTTACAATACACAGAAACAGAATAAATCAGAATATTACGATTTTGACCTTGATAGGCAAATTTGCTGCTTTTTTAAACTCTTGACATCTCTTTTACATGATTTAAGGACACTTTATTTTATAATAAAAGTCTACTAGAAACACAATAAAACAAAACCAGAAAAGGAACAAAAACGCACGTTTATGTCATGACGTATTTAATTTAGCGTTAATGTGACTGGCAGACCAAAGGCTGTGTCACGCACAAGGCTATTCTAACTGCATAAGGTGAATTATTTGTGTTACAGACTTAAATCTTTCATAAACTCTGTTTTGCAGATTTTTTTATGTAAATACACAGCAATAATGCTCGTTTCGGAAATAATTATTTACGGCAACAGAAAAAGAGTAGTTGTAGTAGTAGTAGTAGTAGTAGTAGTAGTAGTAGTAGTAGTAGTAGTAGTAGTAGTAGTAGTAGTAGTAGTAGTAGTAGTAGTAGTAGTAGTAGTAGTAGTAGTAGTAGTAGTAGTAGTAGTAGTAGTAGTAGTAGTAGTAGTAGTAGTAGTAGTTGTAGTAGTAGTAGTAGTAGTAGTAGTAGTAGTAGTAGTAGTAGTAGTAGTAGTAGTAGTTGTAGTAGTAGTAGTAGTAGTAGTAGTAGTAGTAGTAGTAGTAGTAGTAGTAGTAGTAGTAGTAGTAGTAGTAGTAGTAGTAGTAGTAGTAGTAGTAGTAGTAGTAGTAGTAGTAGTAGTAGTAGTTGAAACTGCTGTAGTTCTAGTGTTAATATTAGTACATTTACAATGTAAGTATAAGTAGAAGCCTCGCTGCCATTTGCATGAAAGTTGCGATTTATTGTTTTACGAATGCTCAGGTATGATTAAGAATCCCACACTTTTTATAAGCCAAAGCTTTCGTTCTAAACGCGAGAAAGTTCCCCACTTTATCAGATACTTAATAACATAACCATTGTCTACATGCTCAATACCTGTTTTTTACAACACAAATCACTTGTATTAATATCTATCGAATGTATGTAACATCAGACGGAGACTCTCTGCATAAACGTTCGTTCACAGGTTAATAAATCTACAATCATACAGAATCTTCTTAGATGTACATGAAATGAAACAGAACAAAAGATCTTTTGTCGATACACAAAGTAAGAAGAAGAAGAACCAGAAAGAAATAAAAGCAATCAACAACACAATAGAACAAACAACAACACAAGGCAGTTATTTCATCATCTCGCTTATTGATAGTTTAGCCTCAAGCAATGGACACGGCCGTTAATCACGCGCGCCACCTCTTTTTTGAGATGAATTAATAAATGAGCAATGCAACTTCGATGTGGTGCTCAGGCCCGGGTGTTATGAAATTTCAGAGATAGTTTTACAGGGTGCTAAGGTTTTATATACTTATTATGCCCCCGAAGGGTGGCATATAGTTTTTTTTAACTGTCCGTCACTCCGTCAGTCAGTCTGTCCATCCGAGTCCGTCAGTCAGTCAGTCCGTCTGAAAACTTTAACATTGGTCATAACTTTTGCAATATTGAAGATAGCAACTTGATATTATGCATGCATGTGTATCGCATAGAGCTGCACATTTTGAGTGGTGAAAAGTCAAGGTCAAGGTCATCCTTCAAGGCCAAATGTCAAATATATGGCTTCAAAGCGGCTCAGAAGGGGGCATTGTGTTTCTAACAAACACATCTCTTGTTTCAACATATTTCGGAATATTTTTAAATTCGGGCAATGTAGTGCGATTCGGCGAAGATTAATTCATCCAAAAATGTACAGAAAAATACATTCTCAACCCGTTTAAAAACGTCCTTTATAAGTTGTGGCATGGTGGAGTTTTAAAAAGCATTTCGATGAGTTTTTTCCTGTTACGAGAACATTTTCACCCAATTAAATCGCTAACAACATCAAACAATTGCGTACAAAATATATTAGATGCTGCATGCACAAAATATTGGCTTCTTGCCGACGTAGTACATAATTTTGCATTTGTCTAAAAGAGATGGAGCCGATGCTTAGGAGATGGCGCCAATGATAGGAGGCGGCGCCAATGCAGGATGTTTAAATTAACAGTCGTATCGCAATGGCATTATCACTTGACGTACATTTGATAGATAATGTTATTTATTATATTTCATTTATTTTTCAACGTACATACGAAGGCCCAAATCTTTACAGAACATAAACTCATTATTTAATGAATAAGATGAAGTTTTTTTTCAAAATATAAGTGAACAACTCAATTAAGAAGTCCTCAACGTGAATAAAACATATTGTACGATATATACCAAAATTTGGTATTCTCAATAAAACCAATAACTTTATGTTCAACATTATCAAAATTATTCGTCGACAGCAATATTTGTGTACATTTTGATTATTCACGAAATAACTATAAGATAAAACTTCTTGAAACGACGATTTGTGTCCCTTCAAGGGGCCTTTTCACGTTTTGGTAAATTGACAAAATTAAAAAAGTTGTTTCAGATTCGCAAATTTTCGTTTTAGTTATAATATTTGTGAGGAAATAGTAATACTGAACGTTTACCATGCTCTAAAATATCCATTATATGCATCTTTTGATGATTTAAAAACCTGAACATTATAAAGCGTTGCAACGCGAAACGTTTGAATAATTTGGAAAGTTCTGTTGTTGTCGTTATATTGCTTATATAAAGTAAAAATTACATCCACCCATAGCATGAGTACGGATGACCGAGTGGTCAAAGCGGATGATTTTTTCTCCAGAATTTCAGGGGTCAGTGGTTCGAACTCTGTTGAGGGTTACTTTTTTTCTTTTTTTAATTGTATTCATGTTTCTTTAACTAGAGATGTTTGGGTCCAATATTTAATTTATAAATATCAAGCATTTAATGACCAACTTCAATACATGTAAAATCTGTGAAAAGGCCCTTTAATCCAAATGCTTAATTAACTTAAAGGCCAAGGTCAACGATTCTTAATTAGGCTCATTTATGTTGTTTTTTCGCACTATCAACTCCAAAAAATGAAGATAGCTCGGTCTTTTTCCGTAAACTTTTTTGGTATAATACATGTTAAATGTTCTAATGTTATAAAGATGAACGTTTAAATCCATCAATACATTATAAGAAAACTACTTTTTCTAATTAAAAACGCACGCGACTCAAATGTGCTGAAGTAGTCAACTTACAAAATATAATGTAAATGCTGTAAACATAATAGAAAACAAGACATGAAATATTTTACTTTTAAATAGCTATAAATGTGCATTTGCGCCACCTCTTATTCTGAGCGCCACCTCCTTGGCATTGGCTCATAGAGGCCGATGTTTTTGTGCACGCATTAACTTGCACAGGTTCAAAGCAATCGTTTTATGTAATGAGCGATCTAATTGGCTGGGAATTTGCTCCTCACACAGGCAATATACATCGGTTTGCTTAAACGAATTCTACCATGCCACATTTTATGAAGGTCCTCACGTTTCCAAATGGGTTGTAATTGTATGTTTCTGTGCATCTTTGGATGAATTTATAATCGCTGAATCGCACTTCATTGGCCGAGTTTAAAAAATAATGCAAAATATGTTGAAAAAAAACAACATATAAAAACCTAATCACCCTGTAAATTAAATTTCAAAACATCCGGGCCTGAGCGCCATCTCGGAAGTAGCACTGGCTCATTTATTAATGCATCATAAAAAGAGGTGGGGCGCGTGATAAATGGTCGTCAATGGAATGCGACAAAAATATTCCAACAGATAAAACATGAGTCAAAGAGCAACAACAACTAACAACGAAAGCAGCTGCTGGAACAGCAACATGACCATTGTTTAAAAATCCAACAACAATATATTCATCGATAATATATAGCCTAATAATGAAAGCAGCCGTAAAAACACCATCAACATAAACAAAAGCAATGCCAACACCACCAACAACAAATCCACCACAACACCAATAATATACAAATACTCATAAAGTAAAAAGAACATCTATTCCAAACTAACAGAAAATATATCAACAACACCAACAACACAGAGAGAATCAACAGACATAAAAAACAACAACATACACAAAAACCGCAATTCCGTCACCAACAAGAATAACAACGCAAATAGCAACAAAACAGCAACAATTACATCACCAACAATTACAACGAAGTCGATAACTAACTTGTCGGGTATGTACAAACAAATGATCGAAAAACATGTTTATTGATAGATCTTTGATATATATGACTTAACAATCACAAAGCCTTGCGACCTCGAACATAAATGCTCAAGGACAGAGACGCTCTTAACCATGTTCATTAAATGTTACACAATTCGTAAAATAGTCGTTAACAGGCTGAACACGTCTCCAACAGCTAGACACAATCAGTCTTACTAATTATATAGCAAAACTGAAACTTTACAAACTTTATTAGGAGATGAATTCTTGTTCCTTAGATCTCTTAAATAAACAACAAACACAACGATTTTAATTGAAAGTACAGCTTGTATTTTGGTTTATATGCGTACGACCAGATGAAACATTTTATAACGTATGACAACAAACAAATGGTGAACATTTCACATTTTGATATAGATTTCATAACTCATTCATGAACTAACGCTAATATAGTTTACACAGAAAACTTGACAATATTCCTGCAGATAATCATTTTCATGAGAAAACTAGTCAATATTTTATATCCAATAAGATATTAGGAAAATTTACGTGTTCACTGGTCAGTTACGCGAAGCCCCTATGGCCTATTATACACTAATACAATGAGCGACCCCTACCGGGGACTTACTCACGCAATGGAAATTTTTTCCCTCTGTTTCGCTTCGCTCAACCAGGGAAATATATTTCCTATCCTGTACATTTATAACAGAACATTAACTTAAAACATAAAATGTTAAAAATTGCGATCAAACCGGTTTCAACCGGTTTGAGGGCTATACGTAGGTACGGGTTTAAAACCAGTTTGAGGGCTAGACGCAGGTACGGGGTTTAAACTGGTTTGAGGGCTAGAAGCAGATACGGTTTTTTAACCGGTTTGAGGGGTAGACGCAGATACGGTGCTTAAACTGGTTTGATGGCTAGACGCAGATACGGGGTTTAAACCGGTCTCAGAGCTAGACTCAGATACGGGGTTTAAACTGGTTTGAATGCTAGACGCAGTTGCGGGGGTTAAACCGGACATTTGCGCAAGTATTTATCACAAACCTAACGCCCGTCTAAAACTTTGTCAATCAAATGTACCTATGCAGGCAGAAAACATGAAAGCAAATACATGAAGCACGAGTCTAAACAACACATTATTTTGTTACCTAGTATCGGAAGTCTATTAAGACGATTATGGGATATGTTTTAAAGTTATTTGCATACGAATAAAAAATGGTCCATCTGTAAAAGACATTAAATGATCAAGTGAACGATTTTTCTGTCAATAATTGTCAAACAAGAAAGATGTAAGAAAGATTCTTAATAGGGTTCATCCATATAACAAACAATCAGCGCAACTTCTGGCATCCTCTGCAGACAATGTTGTTATAATAAGATGACACTCCAGAAACTCCATCAAGATCATGCTTCACTTAACCTTAAGTACTTTATGGATAATGTCTCATGCCTCACTTAACCTGAAGAACTTTATGGATAATGTCTTATGCTTCACTTAATCTGAAGTACTTTATGGATAATGTTTCAAGCTTAACTTAACCTGAAGTATTTTATGGATATTTTATCGTGATCCACTTAACCTGAAGAACTTTCTGGATAATGTTTCGTGCTTCACTTTACCGTTAGTACTTTTTGAAATAATCTTTCTTGCATCACTAAACCTGAAGTCAGTTTTGGGATAATTCATCATGCTTCTCCTAACCCGAAGTACTTTTTAATATATTGGTCCATGCTCGATTTAACCCGAAGTACTTTTTTTAAAGATAATATTTCATACTTCATTTATCCCAAAGTACTTTTTGAGATAATGTGTTTAGCTTGTTCTCATATTTATTCGCTTTTGATTCAAGCATGGAACGATTGCAGCCATTGTTTACAGTCACTATGTGTACACTGTACATATGCAACAAAGAGGTCATATAGCGTGTTCGAAAAACAGCAATATTCAGAAAACAAACGCATCAGCAACACAAATAAGAAAATAACAACAACACAACCATTCCATCGCCGTGAATTATGACATTAACCACTAACCACTAGTTTATAAAGTGAATAAAAATCTCAACGCTTTTTGATCTTGAAAAAAACAACATTAATGTGTGTGACTTTTTTTTGGAGGGGGGGGCGATTTGCAAAATTCGTGCTATATTAATTCGTGCCTGCATAATTTTCAGAAAGGAGGTGATGGACGTATTCGAGAAGTACATGCAAAACAACGTACGTGATCTGAAGAATGAGCAGGCGACCGATCTATTCCAGAAGGAATTCCAGGTCACAATATACTTTTTTCTATCCTTAAACTTCCGCGCAGAGATCTGACTTGAATCAGCATAGCTCGATCAAATCCCTGCCTTCATAACCAACCACGTGATGATAGCCTAGCCACGTGGTACGATAGTTTCACCGTTGTTAAATTTGCTCTTTTTTATTTAGGTAATTTATGTTATCTAATGTACTTAAACTTATACACTGTTTTCAAAATATTAAAGAAAATGATACTGCTTTTCATAATATAATACTTAAACGACAACAACACAAATCCTACCAAATCTGGTAGGATTTTCTTGTGATTGCAGAGAATTATGTGAGAGCAAAGAACGACAACTCTGCGTGGAGAGTGCAAATCCCTATGTAATTTAATGAAAAGGGCCACAACTTTTGGAAAACATTAATGCAACATAGAGACCCCAATAACTATACATTTCTTTTAAAAGCATTCCAGGCTGAATAGGAAATAAAAAAGATTATCATCTGGTTTGCAAGAAGAACTCGACACTCAACAAAATCGACTGTTTTGCGCCTTCTTTTGTGGGCTGTTTTTAATTGGAATGTTTTACAATAGCGCAGTGATTTTCTCTAAATGTATCATATTTCGGGGATTTAGTAGTGAACGCATGCGCTTTCCCTATCTATATCTCCGAAAGATAAAGCCAGAAAAAAGTGTCTTAATGGTAAAACATGCCTTCAAATAAAATACATTAATTTAATTAGAGATTATAGCCTTTCATGATTCAAGTGTTTTGTATAATGTAACCTATAACTCCAGCTAGACGTTGAGCAGGCGGAAGTGATGTTCAACACGTTTGATAAGGACAAAAATGGCATCATTAGCATATGGGAATTCCAGCAGTTCTACATGTGCATGGGCGATCAGTAAGTGTGGTGTATGTAGAAACAGACTATTTATACGTGTGCATGGGCGATCTGTAAGTTTGGTGTATATAAAAACAGACTATGGGGTATCAGTAAGTTTGATGTATTGAGATACATACTATTGGCGATCATTAAGTTTGGTGTATGTAGATACAGACTATAGGTACAGAGTTCCGGCAGTTCTTCATGTACATGAGCGATCAGTAAAGTTCGGTGTATGCAGATACTGATTATAGGTACATGTGCATGGGCGATCATTAAGTTCGGTGTATGTTGATACAGACTATAGGAACATGTGCATTGGCGATAAGTAAGTTTTGAGTATTTAAATATATACTATACACATGCAGATACATATGCATGGGCGCTCAGTAAGTGATGTGTATGTAGAAGATACATAGTATGGGCAATCAGTAAGTTTTGAGAAATAGACTATAGATACATCGTTACAGCAGTTCTACACATGCATGGCGATCAGTAAGTGAGGTGTATGTAGATAACAGGGTGCAGGATCACGTGAACTTGTGGGGTTCCCTCTTTTAACTTTGATGGACGTTAATACGACGGTAAGTGGTGCTTTATTTCAAATAACTTAAAAAAAAATCTTAAGAATTTAAACTTATGCATAAAAACAAAATTGTTTGCTGCTTATGACAATGGAAAAATCATCAGAATTACTTTATTTGATAAGCCTGTGTTGTTGTTCAAAATTCGATGTGTAGTACACGATTCTGCTTAACGCAACGTAAAATTTTGTTAACGATTTCAGACTATTCAAGGATTTATTGTTATACCTTAAGATATTGGCAAAAACTGCAATAAACTGTCTTTTATGCACTTAAGATTTTTTTTCAAATGTATTTCAATAACTTAACATATTTGCAAAAATAAAGTTCTTAACGGTGTGATTACATTCTGTCCAGCCCGTGTGTAAACTCCTGAAAACCCCGTTGATTGTGCACCCTGGATACATACTTTGGGCGATTAGTAAGTTTGGTGTATTTCGATACAGACTATAGATGCATATGCATGGGCGACTGATAAGTTTTGTGTATTAAGATACAGACTATAGCTACGTTTGCTCCTACCACCCTGTTCTGATACTACCCGTTGTAGGCTTTTTCTTGAGATACAGACTATGCTGTGCGTAAACCTTTATCACCATACGCTGATGCGAACCGTTGTTCGTGTGAGGAAGAAACAAAAAACATGATACTGACTCTTTGACGCCTGTCAGCAGCTTCCGTCATCAAATGCAAACTATTTGAGCATCGCTCAACAATGTGTTCGCTCAAACGGGTCTAAATTAATGTGCGTAAAATGTTGGTTCCCGATTGGCCTGTGCAGTCCACACAGGCTAATCAGGGCCGACACTTTCCGCCTAAACTGGATTTTCGCTAAGAAGAGACGTCCTTTTGACGAAAAATACATGCATTTAACCCCGTTTTCTCAGAGCATGGATCATTTTTCTACTTTTCAGCTGTCAGGAAGTAATCGACAAATTTAAAGAGCTGGATGCGGACGGAAGTGGGAAGCTGGATGGCGAAGAGGCGAAGGAGGGGCTGAAGACGCTGCAAACGGCGACGGTGCGCCATCTGGAGAAGAAGGAGATCGAATTTTTCATGAAAAGCGCCGTAGGGGACGATGGGCTTATCGACCTGGGCGCGTTTACCATCTTGTTGTATACGCTGAAACTGTATAAGGCGCCTGCTCCGAAATCTTAGAGCGGACCGCTAATTTTGCTCTCGCAATATTTAGTGCCTCTTTTTTTTATCTGCGTGGAAATATAATAATTCAGTTTTTTTTAACGTATTTTAATGTATGTGTAAACTATGTACGCGTCAACGATAATGCAACAATAAAATCGTCTTTATTTGTGTTAATGCATCTTCTTACCTAAAGGCTTGCATTAAAATAGCTCGAATGACAATGTAGACTTGCAACTTGCAAATGTGATTTTACATCAATTTCTTACATATTTGTTTGTATGCCAAATTAAAGTAGCGTGATCTAAGTCCGTGATTTAATCAAAACCTTTAAATAGCAAATATACCATGCCATTGAAATATTCGAATAGAAACTGTCAACGTGAACGTAAACCGTACATTCATTTATTTTCGTTGACCCGAATTTTAGCGGCATCATAAAATCTGGCTGCTTGGTTTGAGTACAAAACTGCAGTCAAATTAGTATCCGACAAATGCTATTGATTTCACGGTATATCAATGCATTACCTAGCATTAACTATTTCTATTGTGTGTGATGAAAGTTGATTGTTTAATGCGTTCATTGCTTTACGTGCCTATACTAAATTATGTACAGTATGTGGATTGATAATCTTGTACAAATAAGATTAAACAAATAATGCGTCTTCATTTAAAATATCACCGTAAATGATCACGTTTAGTATTGAAGTAAAGTATAATGTTCACTTTGCTTTACATGCCTATATTCAATAATGTATGCCGATTGAAAATCTTGTAAAAAAAAAGATTTTTAAAATGCATGCACAATTAAAATCCACCTTAAATGCTCACTTTTTGTATTAATGTAACTATTAATAATGATTTTTAATATATCTTTATGTTCATATGTGTAAAGAAAATGAATTAAAACGTTTGTAAAAATTGTATGTATCTTTTAATAATCACGACTTATTCTAACGTTTCTATCATTTTATAACGTAGTAAAAACGTGCATTTTTTGTGGTTTATCTGCGATTTATTTACGTTATTGAAAATATTAAAAAAGGGACCTTCACGTTTTCGTAAATTGACAAAATTTTATAAAAAATAGATTCGCAAATTTTCGTTGTAGTTATGATATTTGTGAGGAAACAGTAATAATGAACATTTACCATTCTCTAAAATATCCATTATATGCATTTTTTAATGATTTCAAAACCTGAAAATTATAAAGCGTTGCTACGCGAAACGATTGAATAATTTGGAGAGTTCTGTTGTTATCGTTATATTTCGTAACACTTCGAGGATTGCTTATATAAAGCATAAAATACATCACTGATTGTATGTGCACGGGTGGCCGAGTGGTCTAAGCGTTAGACTTTTACTCCAAGGATTAGTACTTCGAGCCCAGTCGAGAGTTACTTATTTTCTTCTTTAATGTTATTCTTGTTTTGTTTTATTGGAGCTTTTTAGATCAATATAAAGCATGTAATGACAAACTTCAATACATATCAAAATCTGTTCAAAGGTCATTTTAAAGGCGGTTATTTTGTGTTCCTGTGTATTTTATACTTTATATATTAAGTATAAAGTTTTTATGGCAATTATTGGAAGAGGACAGATCCATCTTTCAAATGACTCTATTGCAAAACTTATATACATTGACAAAACATGTTTTGAAAGCTGGCAGTTTTATGATGAAACCCTTTGGGTTTGGGATTTATGTTACCTAACCACAAGTTACTTAGTGCGGAAAACACCAGATTATTGAGTATTGGTCAAATCATAGTTCACAACCACACCTAGGTTCTTTATTGACTGGATGAAAAAAGATCTTGACACTCTCAAGGTTAAGTTACTTTATGTTGCAATCTTTAAATACCCGAAATCGACCGCAACTAACTTGTTGGTATTGGTTTAGTTAACTACTCTGTGATTTCGAGCAAGCATTTAAACGAATAATTAACCATATAAAATTATCACCGGTCTTATATGTTTCAGCCGTCGGATTCTGTCTGAAACGACATTGCTAACGCATTCAATTATTTTACCAGTCAGAGAAGAATGTCGCCTGTCAGAATTGCATTCTAAAAAGAAGCAGCAGTAAATATATACTAAAGTATCTTTACCGTAACATTCACGGGTGTTAGACTTACTGAATGAGGCATTCAACTGTTTATGAAAATTAGTGCGTTCTTTCTCATTTCGTCACTCCTGTCAATAGGTAAGCGAAATACTTGAAAAAAACACACGAAATACTTGAAAACTGTCTATATGAATGAAAAAATAAATAAAATAAAATTCGCACTAATACGCCCGAAGGAGTGTGTTATACGGATAGCCGAAAACCCACCCACGATTTCAGCTGCAACGAGTGCACTGTATTTTTTTTTATCTATCTGCAAATAGATACTCATCATGACGCTTTAATCTAGATTGATATCCAGTTATATGTACCCACTTCCAAGATATCGCTTGTGAATAATTTTGCTTGCAGTCTGCATGTTTACATGAGACAGCGCTTTTCGCTTTTGTGGCGTTTTTCGTTTTAAGTACGTTATACAAATAATAATGATTTTTGCAAACCGTAATCTTGAAAAACCCACACAATAACAAGTAAACAAATACATCAACGTCATAACACACACATTTCTTCAAACATAATATCGATTTATAGGCATGTAGTGTCATGAAATGCATGGCCAACGTTGTTTTTTTTTACTTTTGAACTTTGCGATGGTGCGATATGTAGCAAATCACAGCGAATAGGCACGTGACGTCTCAAGGACGCGCAACATTTACAAGGATAAATACAATATTTTAGTGTATGCTGCTATTTGGGTGCTCTTTTTAAATGTCATATAGACAAACATGTTGTTTTTTTTAACTAAAATCCTTGTCAATTTTATGAACGTTAATATAACATGTATATTTATGTTTAAACTATGTTGTGGACGTGTGAGCGTGTTTCCTTTGATGTGGTTTTGGTGCTGGACATATCTTTCTATAAATAAAAGACCTTGTTCTTCTGTTTTCGCTGCCCATGCTTTACTTAGTTTTTATTTGCGAGCGTTAGCTCACAAAAAATGCAGACGCAATTTTGCAAATCAGTATGGGCTTAGCTACAGTAGGAACCGTAACCCGTGACTGCCTGTGTGGATAACTCCATTAAATTCAAGCAGACGACGAATGCTAAAAGCGTCTGCTCTAACCACCGCATCTGCATGTTCTCACTGGTACACTAAATAGTGTGTATTTAACAGCTTGTAAGACAACGTTGGCCAGTCTAGTGTTTATCATTGAAATCTGTACATATTGGCTGCTTTCAGGGAAAACGGGGCTTAAGGCATGTCAAATGAGATTAGCATGTGCACACTGATTAGCTGTATCAATGATTTGAAAAAAAACACAACAACACATCTCCACCTGTGTTTTAAGACACACTCTTTATAAATTTGAATGGGTTGTGGTCATTTCAAACTTGCGATACAAAAAGCTATAACATAATTTTGAAAACTGAGTTGCGTCTAAGATTATACAACAGCGAACAAATTCAGTACCTTCAGCGCTTTGTTATGTTAAATTATTGTTACATAACACATACAACAAATAATAACATAATAATAAAAGGAGCACCACCGCAAGTATTATTCACCGTGTAAAGTGTTCTTGACTGCATTATGCGACTTTTGACACGAAAGAGCATTTCATGAAACACTAAACTTTAACGTATATATATATTTATTCTTTTGAAAACCGAATTGAACCTAATACTGTTGATTGAGAAGTATTGAATATGTTCGACACAGAAACTGCAATCAATCGCAGAAAATCATGTGCAGATAATATATGGAATACAAGCGTGGTTAAGGGCAAGAAGAAACAACTGTTGCAGTAAGACGCAGTTGTGGGCGTATAAGCCGCATTAAAGCGCAATAATCCTTCTATACGGCTGGTACATCGGCCGGCTGGATTTAAGTCGATTTATAATATTATGGCGCTCCGATTTTTTTGTTGAGACGACCGTAAAGGTAACTAGGTGCGTGGAGTGTAGCAAAACATCAAAATTTCCAAATACCAATTGCCGTTGCATCATTGTTGCGTGTTACTAGTAAATGCCAAACCAGCGATCACCCCATACGCAGCCCGGGTACGTTGTACCTATAAGCAGTTAATTTAACGCACTATGATTTCATGGTGAAGTTATGTTCACGAACGAATGATGACATTCGCACGAACGAATGAACACGTTAGCATGAGGCGTGGAGAACGTATTCATGACATATTATGAATGAAAATATCATGAGTGGAAAGCTTGTTCACGTGTGACTTAAGATTGCATCGCCGGTGGTAGGCGCGCGTGCGTAAAACACGGATGCGAGCTAAGGATAAATATATTGGCAAATTATTATTATTATTTAAAATATTTATAATGACATATTCCAAGTATTCCGAAAAAAACTATTTAGAACAGAGGATAAAATATCGTGTTGACAAAAAGAATACTACTACTAAGGGATTGTTCCGCATTCCTTTACAGCGACGCTTTGCATTCAAGCAAGGCGGATTAATTATCTTAAGTAATAAACTATACATTTTTTGTTCTTTAATTGTACATTTGAATTTTTATCACACAAATTTGGCACATTTGATGTGATCTTTAAACATTCTTTAACTAGCAAATATGCACTAGGTTTTGAAGTATGTTCTCTTTCAAATGCATATGTTTTTTTCAGTATTTGATCAATATTTAATAAATCGTTTGATACATTTTTACTTATACTTACATTAAAACAAAAATTACATCATACGCCAGTTTAGTTGTAAGTATATTTGTAAATGATAATGATTTTAATCTTTAACTCAAGATTAACATATGTTGTAAATTTACTTTTGATATTTAGATCTCGTGCATGTATTAATTAACTATTCTAATGACATATTTAACATTTAGCATTAAATAAGCATTAAATAAGCTTAATTAAATTGAAGTCATGTTAGAATTTTGTTCCGTTTGTATTGTTTATGAAACCATTTGTTTTAACTAAAGATTAATTCCAGAACACAACAAGCTGTTGTTAAGGGATTTTCAAAATACGTAATTAATCACAAAAATGTTGAATGGTGCGTAATAAGGAAATACCAAATCAATGCGTTGAAGACATTAATCCCGTTTACAATTTGTATGATACAAATTAAGGTCAGTGTTCTTTTCAAATAACACCGAGAAGAATAAATTAAAAAAATACTTGACACTCTCTACGTATTTTTTTGGATGGATAGTTTATAATTTAAACCAAACATAAAAAAGGTGTGAGTGGTATAGATATAATACTTAGAAACTGGATTTATAGATACTATTTACCGCTTCCTTATTGTTTATAGATACAATTAACCACCCCATACTAAGTATTTACAAAAAAGACACGTCAATATTGACAAAAGAGGCAGTGTTTATGTAACGCAATATGGATAGGTGTGGGTTAACATCCAAAAATATGGTTATTATTCGATGTAAATTCGTTCAATACATTTTTTAATTCTACGTTCTGTATTTACGTTAGTTTTTTGTTAATCAATACTTATGTTGACATCTTTAATTTTCATTTCATTTACTGTATGTAATCAGGGAGATCTCCCCAGGGCTTACAATTCATATGAAAAATAATAGTAAAGGCTACACGATATATTTCCGTTGTAGTCTTTATAGTTTTTTACAATAAATGTTCTTTGTATGAAATACGACCTTTAAATTAAAACTGGTTTCTTCATTGCCCTAATATGTACCAGCGAATGTGCATATAGCTGCACAGTTGGTAACACAAACAAATCATGTTTCATAAAAGCTATATTTAAAACCTCGGTTAGGGATTAAGTGTTATATTAAAATATGTTTTATATAATAATCAAAATTGCAAGTTGCATATAACCTTTTTAATTATAGACTTTCGTTAAATAATTCATTTTTAAACGCTCTTTGCCATTTTACATCATCCAGTTTTAAACGCTATTCGCAATGTTACATCATTCAGTTTTAAACGCTATTTTCCATGTTACATCATTCAGTTTTAAACGCTATTCGTCATGTTACATCATTCAGTTTTAAACGCTATTCGCAATGTTACATCATTCACTTATAAACGCTATTTGTCATGTTACATCATTCAGTTTTAAACGCTCTTTGCCATTTTATATCACTAAGTTTTAAACGCTATTCGCAATATTACACCATTCAATTTTAAACGCTATTTTCCATGTAACATCATTCAGTTGGAAACGCTATTCGCCATGTTACATCATTCAGTTTTAAACGCTATTCGCCATGTTGCATCATTCAGTTTTAAACACTATTCGCCATGTTACATAATTAATGTTTAACACTTGTCGCCATGTTACATCATTATGTTTTAAACGCTATTCGCCATGTTAAATAATTCAATTTTGAATTGCTGATAACGCAAGGTTTATTTTGGTTTGTAATGGGCTCGACCATCTGTAAAGTTCAACCTGACTTCACAAGGTACTTTGGAGCTTATGAAATACTGACCCAGTTATAGGCATGCCCTTGTTTAAAGTTCAAATAGTACTTCAGTAAGTACCGACGAGCATCGAAAGAATGTCTTGATTTCGTCTCAAACAGACCATCTCTTTCCGACACATCATTTGTAACTCATAAGCCCTACTTTTGTTTAAGGTATTTTTAGCTTGTTAAGCAATATTAGACTTTGCAAGATGGGCAATCATACAAATGTTAAATTGAGTTTAATACGAAAATATCAATAAATCAGTTTAAAGACATTAATACAGTATACCATATGAATAATACAAAGTAAAGCCAGTGTTCAATTTAATTACAAAAGACAAAACTCGATTTTTAAAAATGATTACCACTCCCTTTGTGTTAATAGTAATAGTTCAAAATTTAAACCATGCAAAATAAAGGTCAAAGTGCTATTGATAGACTTCTGAGAAGCCCGCCTATGGATATTGTTAACCTACATCTGTCACCGTAAGCCTTATACAAGCTGTCATTGATGTTATATACCACATTACAAAACATGCAGTAGGCTAATTGTATGCAAAACGATTTCAGTGACACACATTTTTTTCGCCGTTTTGTAATCCATGAAGCATGAATGAAGCATGAATTCTTAATCGAGCATATCGTCTGTACAATAATAATGAACTACCTAAAGTGTAAATCAACTTTGGTTAAAATAGATTATTAACTAAAGCATTGCTTTACAATTAAATTTTTTTTATCTTCAAAGAATAAATCAAATATATATGTGTTTGTATTTTTATATACCAAACATGAAACCTAGCTACAAAAATCGCTATGTAGGCTTAATCAACTGTTCAGACATGAAGATAAAAGATAAACCGTATGCATTAGAAAAAATGTGTACGCAAAATGTGAACACAATATTCACATAAAATAATGTACACCACATATGAGGTTTAACTACATATGACTCAAATGTTTATTACATAAAAGATATTTGTTGGTTTCGGTATATTATCGATTTTGATTCGCGTATTAAACATTTGATTGTCTAGGATCACGATTGGTTAGAAACGATTATCTACCGAAACTAACTTAAATTTTATGCTTTTGAATTAACTTTAATTTTATAATTTTACAGCGTCTGCTTGCAAAGCGTTAAACTGAATAATAACGTTATGACGTCAAGAAAACGACGTCATTTCACTGTTTTCTATATTTTTCAGATATTTTTCACTATTTAAAACAACGATTTACCAGTTTACAAATCACCGAAATTTCGCTACAAACCCAAGTAATCGTAAAATAAATTAAGATTTTAACCCAATTGAAAAGATGTCCGTCCTTTGACCAATATTTGTCATTCTTTTTTTTCGATAGCGCGATATTTGAAGCAAATCCACTATGACGCGCGCCTTTTCAAGAAGAACGACGTGCATCATTCTAGCGATGTTTCTTTTGTCGACGTCACTTAGTACGTTGACGTCAGCCCAACACTTGTGCCGAAGCGTCGGCTGGCTGGGTTGCATAGACGTAGGATGCAGTAACGGGGGTCGAGGGTACTGCAGAAACTTCGGGGATCGCCCGCAAAACGACTGTAAATGCGTTATGTACTGGTGACGTCAGTCAAGTTGAGTCATATCACGTTGAGATTGGCGATTACGTATGTTTGGGTGACGTCATGATAGTAACTCAGGTTGTTATTAAGTGTTATTTAATGACGTCATTATAAAGTGTTGATGGAACATGTTTAAAATGCATTTGAAAGTTCTGATTAAATATGTATTAGTGACGTCATACAGAAATTTTGACCAAAAAGTCAGTGAAGTCAAATAGAAGCTCTCACGTATCATGTTCAAGTGACGTCATCCCGTTGTTCAAATGAATAAATGTAAGTGATGTCTTAAGGAATTTATGACGAAACATGCTTTTCTTGCGGCAGTCGAGGAACTGTTCAAACATTTTTAGAATTGATGATAGATTTGACTGAATGCTTATACAAACTTCAATATTGTGTTCATGTTGATGTCTAGTGTTTCCTGTATTGCAAGTCACCCAGGTATATCTAGCCATTGGATGCTAAAGGAGTCTCACTTGCCTGAGACATTTTAAATCGAGAAATTGTCAAAAGGAAACAACTTTTTATTGTACAAACTTGTACAAAATACGATATTGTACAAAATATCGTGTTTTTTCTCTTAAAAAAGAATAAACTTGTGACGTGTAAGTGCTTATATAATATCATAATTTAATGTTTTTAATGTTGTTGAGTGAACGAAGGGGAGTAGGCTAGAGTACAAGATGGCAGCTAGGGTTATATTTAGCTACTGTTTCAAATGTTCTCAAAGAATTTGGGTTGGTTAAGATTTTTGTGTTATTTATGTCATGTTTGTTAATCGGATTATTGATAATTTATTGTCATTCGATCATCACATTGTAGAAAAACATTAAAGCATGCTCTATTTTTTCGTCGGAGTTTTTACTTGATAATGAAAAGTGTGTTGCACACAATAAGAAATACCCCAACATCATAACGAGAAAAACCACTTTGAACACACGCTGGTCCTTTGTTTGAGACAAGTACCAAGTATAGGCCATACGACTGAACTAAATTGTTCACCGCTTTGGTACGATTAATGCAACGAATAATATGATGGACTTGTTTTAAAGAAACACGACAAGCCTCGCACATTGCTCTTAATTAATCGTATCACACATACACATGTCGATACAATTTAATACGCGCCCTTTATATCATTTTTACATCGAGCAAATTCTTTTAACTTTAATCAATTAAAAATACATGTATATGAAAACCTCAGTTGATTGTAATTGTCGGTGCGTTTAGGTGTGAGGTCAACGAGTTCGTCTGATATGTATTCTAACATTTGATAACTCACGCCATATTTGGCGAAATGCGCATACTCTACGATCAAGTCCGCAGAAGAATCAAATGGGTTTGTCGCAAAATTTATAAATTACGCTTTTCCACCGTATCTTCTGTTTTAATGTCATACTTATGCAATTCTTTAAAACCTTGTATCGATAAATCATATTTTCGAATCGCTTCGGCGTACTTGCCTCCATCTTGTAAGTAGTTCCTACCAATCACAAACAGCACAGAAGCCACACATTTTTATCTTTCTCAAGACGGTATCCAGCTTGAAAGAAGGAAATGAAACTTGGGACGTTGAAACAAAAATATAGCTTGTCTTACTTTAATTTCGTATTCAAAGTTGTCAACTCCAGAAGGCAAGGTTGAGCAAAAGAAAAACCGAGTCACAAGCGATTCTAGTGTTGACTTCAACTACACTTTTGAAAGTATGTCTGAAAATGACAATGTTGGTAATGTTGGACTCGACGTCAACATCATGAGGGCCATAAAACAGACCGTTCAAGAGGCCATTTATCATGCTCTTTCGGTCCAAATGAAAACAATGATTGAAACCATCATTACCGGGGTCGTGGACGGCTTATCCAAACGCAAATGAAATGAAAATCGCACTCTTAACGCATTGGATGCCAGCGAACAGTACAGTCGTCGCAATAGCCTGCGTATCTTCGGCATCCCAGAAAGTGCGAAACCAAATGAAAGCACAGATGATATTGTCATGAACTTGTGCAAGTCAATGGGGGCTGATGTCTTCATAGGCGAAATTGACCGTTCTCACAGAACCGGAAAGCCAGGAGGACCTCAACCGCGCCCTATTCTAGTAAAGTTTGTGAGCTACCGAGCCAGGTAAAAACTATATTCCCTACGGCGGAACCTCAAGACGAACACGGAACATGCTCGTGTTTTCATAAATGAGGACCTCACCCAGCGGCGTGCTCAGTTATTATTTGTCGCGCGTGGGCTTGCAAAAGCCAAACGAATTGAAAGCGCCTGGTCTGCCGATGGGACTGTTCTGATACGGATGCTGGAAAACGGCGAGTCGAAGCTCAAACGTATCGCCTCGGAATTCGAGTTTGAAAAGTACAAATAAATAAAGCTGATCTATTCTTTTTTGTGCAGTTTACATCTGAAAAATACTTGTTCAATTTAAAAGCACGGATGTCACGAGATTAATGTAACTGTTTACACTAACTATCATGTCTTTCTTTATGCCCCGATTTAAACTGTCAAATCCCGTAATTCTGCAGGACATCACAACAATGATTTATTTACTGCCTTCAGCTGTATTTTATATTTAATATAAAATACTTATAAAACCCTATTGTTTGTAAATGATTATTATTGCAAAAAGCTGTATTTGAGCTCAATTCATTACATATAATTATTATAATTTTAAACACTTTCAACTGTACTTTCCATCAGTATATTTCATATGTTTCGCCATTCAGTCGTTAAAGTACAAGAAATAACTGTATCTGGTGTTGTCATAGATAAAAATTGCCTTTTTCTTACATTTTAACCGAGAACATAGACATATCATTTACGTTGTTCTAAAGTAGTATGTCATTACGCACTAGTTGCGTCTTGAGGTCGTAGTAATTGAAAACTCATATTGTATGTGTCAATTGCGAACAAAAGTCTCTTGATCGATTATATTGATATGTCAAAAATGTGTAAACTACACTTTGGAGCTCTAACTTATCGATTTTATGTTAACAGTATGTCTATATTGTACTATTTTATGTCTGAATTCCAATACAATTTATGCAGTGTTGTGTCCTAATTGATGTAAACTAAGTTGTTCTAAAGTAGTATGTCATTACGCACTAGTTGTGACTTAAGGCTTTAGTAATTGATAACTCATATGTCTGTATAAATAGTAAAAAAGAAATGTCTCTCGATCGATTATATTGATATGTCAGAAAATGTGTAAACTGCACTTTGGGGCTCTAACTTATCGCTTTTCTGTTAACAGTCTTTTTTAGTTTGTACTCTTTTTATGTCTGAATTCCAATACAATTTGCGCAGTGTTGCATCCTGATTGCTGTAAACTAAGTGGTTCTACAGTAGTATGTCATTACGCACTAGGTGTGACTTGAGACTTAAGTATTTGATAACTGTTCTGGTCTGTGCAAATAGTAAAACAATATGTCTGACTTCCAATACAATTTATGCAGTGTTGCGTCCTAATTGATGTAAACTAAGTTGTTCTAAAGTAGTATGTCATTGCGCACTAGTTGTGACTTGAGACTTTAGTAATTGGTAACTCATAGTGTCTGCGTAAATTGTAAAAAATAATGTCTCTTGATCAATTATGTTGATTTGTCGGAAAATGAGTAATTACACTTTGTGACTCTAAGTTTCCGCTTTCCTATTAACAGCCTCTTTATAGTTTACCTTTTTTTTCTACCAGTACAATTTAAGCAGTTATGCATCTTAATTGATGTTAACTTGTACTATATGTGTAATTGTGCGTGTGTGGCGCATCCACTTGTGAACACGTGATATTTCAAAAATACAATGTAACAAATAGAGCTTAACATGTCCTTGTTCTAAATCTGTTGTAAACTTAACTATTATTCCTATTGTATCCCTAAAAACGCCACAAAGTGCGCAAGTGCTACTTTATCTTATTTAAATTTCTCGAGTAAAGTGTAATACACAATGCACAATCTATTCAATACCAAACTAGAGGGGTTATGTGTTTTTTCATTTGAGCAGGTGGCATCATACTTTCTGATGTAATGTATATCACATAATTTTGCTGTGTTTTCTGCTGACATATTTTTCTGCAATTCGTTAAATGCTTTCACATTCCCATGCATATAAGTGCGTTCGTCTGAGCAGATAGCATCATAGTTTTTGATGTAATGTATATCACCTTATATTGTTGTGTTTTCCATACATGTATCGCTGCTATTCGCTAATTGCTTACACATTCTTATGCATATAAGTGTGTTCTTTCGAACAGATGTGACCAAAGTTAATGCTGCATTGCAAATCAGCTAATATTGATGCTTTCTTTATTTATATGCTACTGTTTTCGTTAAATGCTCTCACATTTTGTATATATGTACTTTAACGTACATTATCATCCTTACACAGATGCTCACTTTAATCATTTTCAATCATTATTTCTTTTTTCTTTAAGGATGTACTATTTATAATCGTGTACGTACATTATCATCGTTACACAGATGCTCACATAAATCATTTACAACCACTATTTTCCTTTTCTCCAAGGGTGATTTATTTATAATCGAACGGTTTAACTGATTTTTCTAGGTTTTTTGTTTCATATTATGATCTGCACACCCAACATAACCTAACATATCATTAAAATGTTACCTAACATTTTATCCTCCTTTAGCATCGTCCTCTTTGCCTTTCTTTTTCCTATACTCTCTCTTATCTCAACGTCCTATTTGAAGCAGTTCTGTAGCAAAAGACGTAATCCAATGTTAATATCAGCCTTGCAATATGTTTGTATGATCAAATGCATTAAACGTATCATGTCAGCGTTTCTGGCTCACCTCGTCTTCATTGGAACATATCATTATGTTGTACCTTAAACAGAGACCAAAAAACGCTGTCATGAATGCGTATCGACCACCAGCTATTTTTCCAATTCTCATACACGTAGTATTTGCATGCCAATTATGGCTTAGTGTTGTTAGTCTCTTTTCATTACAAAGTAGTGTCTACCAGTCTATAAATATATCACGAAGTATTGAACACCCTCGTAAGCGTATCCCGATAGGGAAAAAAATACATACTGATATTATCTTTCTCAAAACTGTCTTACAATGTTTCCTGTTTGGTTTAACATGCTGCTGGATGTCTTTAGTTTTATTACGCTCGGGTGATATACATCCAAACCCAGGGCCTACCTTGTCTGAGACATCTTCTAACACATATGCAAATAATTCCTTATCCACTTCCGATGCCTCTGCAACACACCACTTAAGTTTTATTCATTATAATATTCAAAGTCTGATGCAAAAAATAGATGTTTTGTATACAGGGCTACGTGATTTTGATATAATTGTTTTTTCTGAAACATGGTTAAATAGCTCTATTTCATCTACTGATATTCTTTTCGAAGGCTTCCACCAGCCACTTCGCAAGGATCGACTAGACTCTTATGGGTGCGTTGCTATATACGTTAATGAAAATATTGCTCTCAAACGAAGACACGATCTCGAATTAAATAACGTTGAGTCTTTATGGATTGAAGTGTTCCCCTCGAAACATAAATCCGTTCTGTTTGGCTTGTTTTATAGACCGCCTAGTGCGGATAGATCGTATATGCATTCTATTGAAAATTCTATAGGACTAGCCAGAGACACACAAATAAATGATATCATTATTACAGGTGATTTTAATATAAATACTATCGCAGAATTATCAGCACGAACAATTAACGAATTATGTCTACAATATGACTAAACGCAACTAATAAATGAGCCAACACACTATACTGAACACTCATTTTCAATAATTGATCTTATCTTTGTAAGTAATCCGAATACCGTATTACTTTCTGGAACAGGTGAACCCATTTTAGACCAAACTATTCGCTACCACTGCCCTGTTTTTGTTACATTAAAATTCATAAAACCTTTACGTAAAACGTTCTATCGACATATCTGGCGTTACGACATTGGTGATTATTCCAAACTTCGACAACTAATGACAGATACTAATTGGGGTCTTCTTAAATGCGAAAATGTTGATATTTATGCAGAAAATATTACCAAGACAATTTTACAAATTGCTGGCTCATGTATTGCTAACAAAAATGTATGTATACATATATATATTGATCTCCCCTGGCTAAATAATATTATAAAGAAAAAAATTCGACAACGAAAGCGTCTATACAGAAAGGCCAAGCAATTAAATAGCGATATGCATTGGTTAAATTTTCGTCGTGTCAGGAATGAAGTCGTTTTAATTCTACGTAACTCAAAAAATGAATACTTTAACAATATTGCACGTAAACTGAAGTCATCTGACCTTTGCGCAAAAGACTGGTGGAAAACACTTCGAACATTTATTCCTACTAACAAAAACAATTCAATTCCACCTCTTTTCGACGAACAATTAGGTATCTTTGTAGCAAATGACTCCTGTAAAGCCGATATGCTAAACAGGTATTTTGCAAACCAATGTTCAATTGACGAAAGCAACCACGAACTTCCAATAATCAACAATTCTAACGCTAACACTCTTCAGAATATTCATATAACACAGGAAGAAGTAACTGACTCAATCAAATGTCTTAAGTTAGGCAAAGCATCTGGTCCTGATGGAATTGATAATCGTATCCTCAAAGAAGCAATGCATCAATTAAGCTACCCACTGTGTGATCTTTTTAACTCTTGTCTTAATACTCACAAAATGCCTTCTTGTTGGAAAATTGCTAATGTGTGTCCGATTTTTAAAAAGGGTGATCCAGCGAAAGCGTCCAATTATCGACCAATATCATTGCTAAATACTATTGAGAAGGTCTTTGAGAGGATATTAAATAAACACATTTTTAATTTTCTTCGAGATAATTCATTCTTTGCGCCCACTCAATCTGGCTTCTTGCATGGTGATTCGACTGTTAATCAGCTTACATATATTTATAATACTTTTTGCAGAGCCCTAGACAATGGCCTTGAGGTCAGAGTAATCTTTTTTGATATAAGTAAAGCTTTTGATAAGTATTGGCATAAAGGTGTATTATACAAACTACAACAAGCAGGCATTCGTGGAAATATATTATCTTTCTTGACTAATTATCTTTCTGATCGCAAACAAAAAGTAATCCTACCGGAAGCGCACTCAATCCCTATTGAAATTCTCGCCGGTGTCCCTCAAGGTTCTATTCTAGGTCCACTTATGTTTCTTGTGTATATAAATGATATTATTGCTGATATACAAGCACATATATATCTGTTTGCTGACGACACTAGTCTGTTTATGGTCGTAAATTCGCCAAACGAATCTGCAGCCGTTTTGCAATCAGACATTGATAAAATATCCAGTTGGGCTGACAAATGGTTGGTATGTTTTAACCCCTCAAAATCCGAATCAATGCTTATATCTCGAAAACTAAATAAACCATCCCATTGACCATTGACCATGCATAACGTGAATATAGCCATCGTTGATGTCCATAAACACTTAGGAGTTTTTATCTCTAATGACTGCACTTGGCATGCTCATATTCCATACATAAAGGAAAAGGCATGGACACGCGTTCATATAATGCGTCGGTTAAAATCAATGCTTGATAGAAAAACTCTCGAGAAAATATATTTTTCTTTTATAAGACCAATCCTTGAGTACTCAGACGCTGTATATGATAATTGTACGCAATATGAAAAAAATGACCTAGAAAAAATCCAAACCGAAGCCGCGCGAATAACGTCTGGATGCACACGCTTTGTCTTAATAGAAGAACTTTATAATGAGCTAGGCTGGGAAACTATCAGCCAACGAAGACGCAAACACAAATTAATATTAATGTATAAAATGAACTCTAGTAATGTACCAACTAATTTGCAAATCCCTTACACCCGCTACCAGTGTGGTAGCGGCCTTAAAACGAACACCTTTTCCGACGCATATTGTTGCAATCCCCGCTATGTCTATGCGGACTTCATTGAAACGTACGTCGCATTACTTCTTGAATGCACTCGTTATGTACATATTCGGTGGCGAGTTTCTGAACTCAATATCCGCATATTCCGTTCCTTGCATTGAAACTATTCTATATGGAGACAACACTTGTGGACTACTTAACGAATACTAAAATGAGCCCGATGGCAGTGCATGTATTTATTATAAAAAGAAAGCGATTTGGATTCGTGAATAGGCGACAGAACTCCTCTCTCTCTCTCGAGCAGAGAGCGAGAGAGAGAGAGAGGAGAAAAAAGAAAGAAAGAAAGAAACAGAAAGAAAGAAAGAAAGAACGCAGCACAAGAAAGAACGCGAACAAAAGCAAAAGAAAGCCCTCCCAAAGAAAGACCAAACGAACATACTAACGCATCCCTCCCTCCCTCCCTCTCTCTCTCTCCTCTCTCTCTCTCTCTCGCTCTCTCTCTCTCTCTCTCCCCTCCCTCCCTCCCTCTCTCCCTCTCTCCCCCTCTCTCTCTGTCTCTCTCTCTCTCTCTCATACACATCCCAAATGTCGACTTATTGCCTGTTTCTCACAAAAGAAACTATACTCGTAGTTTATTTTTCTCCATACTCCTAACATTGTTTATTATTTAAAATCCATGTATGTCCGTCTTGCTACATGAAACTGTATTTGTATAGGGAGAAGAACAAAATAAGACATCGTCTTTCGTTCTAATCCTATTCAAGCATGTTCTTATAATAAATGTTGTGTCATATTCTTTGTAAAACAATGTACATTCTTTGAAATAAATATGTTTAAACTAAACCACCAATGCTTTACATTGACCGTCCCATAGGTGGTGACCTAATATTAAAGCTACTGACTTTATATTGAAAATATGCGGTTAGCATGTGAACTGGCTCATCAAATGAAAAACGATTATTCAGTACCATTTAATATATGATAAATACCATGTTTGTGTGCGTCAAATTGATATCGAGTGTATGTCCGTGTTATCGGTATAATCAAATGTTGTCACACACTTCGTTACATTTTTTTAATCCGGTGTTTTCACGGTTGAAATAATATTTTTCTTTTGTTTCAACTTGAAAAAAGTGTGTTTTTTCTAAATGTAATAAATAAATATCGTTGTTTTTCTTGATTATACATTTATACATTTATTAAGCATCATAATTAATTTTTAACTCAGCCATTGAAGGTCGAAAACCCGACTGAAAAAAGAGGAGGGTGAGCGTCGGGCAAGCCCTCTAGCTACAGATACGCCTAACAGCTGCCTACGCTGAGATGATGATGCTGTGTATCCGACTTAAGGATGATAACAAGCAAATAACAGGAACGCGTTTATAGATTTATTAACAGTGTTATTTCCTGTACAGTCATCAGGCGGTTGCACACAACTATATATATTCGGTATTGTATAAATCCCCGACAATACATGACACATACCTTTCCCCTTATATGATATAAAATTACCGTTATTTCCACTATAGAGGTTACATAGTCAATCTGTTCTTTATGTCTTTAAGATAACACTCACAATGTATTTTTTAAACATACTGAAACATCGATGTTCATGAGGCAAACGTTAAGTGTCAAGTGTTCTCTTCTTATTACATGGACTATTACTTTGGATTGTGTGTTTTTTAAATACATTTAATAATATTCATCACAATGTAACTAAAAAAAAACAACAACACTAAAAACATAAAACTAAGAATATTTAACTAGAGTTCTTGATTACCCAGGGCATTATTATGTCCCTTTAAACACGAGTAATCAAGTAATATATTTAATTTATCAACTATGAACATCTGACAAAAGTTCTTGATTACCCAGGGCATTATTATGTCCCTTTACACAAGTAATCAAGTCACATATCTAATTTATCTGGCTTCTTCCTTTCCCTCAAGGGATAGCGTCGACTTGAGGATGACGCTTGTGGTCTGCATGGAGCTGACGCTTTTGTCTCAGTCGGTTTTGATGGTGGACTAGTGACTCTAGAATTCGACTCAGGAACCAATTCAGGAACTGTACCGGTGTTAATTGCTTCAGTAACTGGTATATCGATGGGTATGATGGAACGCGATATAGGAGTATTTTCCGAAGATGCACGAATTTGGTCTGTGTGTCTACGCCAGATGACTCCAGGCTCAATTTCCACCTCGTAAGAGACCGGACCTGTTTTCCCACGAATGACACCAGATGTCCAGTTTTCGCATCCCACTCTGTAATCACGCACTGCAACATGTTCACTAATTTCAAAGTGCCCATTGTTGATTGATCGCACCATCTTTGATTGTTCATTTTCAACAAGACTTTTTAGACTTGGTTTTACTTGATCCAGTCTGGTCACCAAAAATCAATCTATGAACAACTTGGCTGGGGTCTCTTTTGTGGTAGAATGCTCTGTATTACGGTACTGTATCAAACATGTTGACACTTTTGTCTAAATTGTTCTTTGATCGTACTTAGCCGCTTTAAGCGCCTGTTTCATAGTCTGAACAAATTTCTCCGCCAATCCGTTTGTTCTTGGGTGATATGGTTCACTGCGAAAATGTTTCACACCATTCATTTTCAGAAAATGCTTGAATGTTTCACTGACAAATTGTGGACCATTGTCACTCACAATTTCTTGACAGACTCCAAAGTCTGCACATATAGCCCTTATCACTTCTATGGTATGCATGGCTGTAGTCTTTTTCATTACATTTACAATTGGCCATTTTGAGTATGCATCAACCAGAACAAAAAAAATATATCCATGAAATGGTCCCGCGAAATCAATATGTACCCTTGACCAAGGCTTTGTTGGGTATTCCCATGGATGGATGGGTGCTTCTGGAGGGCTAGGATTGTTGGCCATGCAACCAGAACATCTTTTGGTCACATTTTCCAACTCAGAGTCCAAATTGGGCCACCATACATAGCTTCTAGCCAAAGACTTCATTTACACCACACCTATGTGTCCTTCATGGAGTTCTTCAATAACTTTTCTGCGTAATGCTGCAGGGATAATAGCTCTTGAACCCCACATAATATAACCTTGGTGTAGAGAAAGTTTATTTTGTCTCTGTATGTACGGTTTTAGTTCATTTTTGACCACATACATATCCATGTTACTCATTCCATTTGCTACCATTTCGTACACTTGCGATAGAATTGGATCGTTTCTTGTAGCATTTGCTATTTGCAAACAGGTAACTGGAAGGTTCTCCATCATATGATTAAGAAACTCTTCTGTTGCGTCTATATTGTTCATATATATATATATATATATATATATATATATATATATATATATATATATATATCCGTTTCATTCAACGGTAATCTGGACAGACTGTCGCAGTTCCCGTGACCTTTAGTGTTTTTGAATTGTATGTCATACCCATATCCTGTCAAGAATAAGGCATACCTTTGCAATCTTGCTCCTGTTGTGGGATTTATTCCCTTTTTTGGGTTAAATATTGATAACAGTGGCTTGTGATCTGTAATCAGTGTGAATTTGTTCCCGTACAAGTACATATTAAACTTTTTTACACCCCATACCAAAGCTAAAGCTTCTTTGTCAATTTGACTGTAATTCTTTTCAGTTGTGTTGAGAGTTCGCGAAGCAAATGCTATTGGTCTTTTTGATCCATCTGATAACTTGTGACTCAGAACTGCTCCTATGCCATATGCACTTGCATCACACGCGAGCATTACTGGTTATGTCAGATCATAGTTTATCAGAACCAAATCTGATGTGATCATCCCTTTAACTTTTCTTACAGCAATTTTTCATTCTTCTGTCCAACTCCACTGCGCATCTCTTTTTAGTAATTGATGCAACAGATACAGCACTGTTGAGAGATTTTTCATTTATCTTGAATAATATTGTACTAATCCCAGAAAAGCTCTCAATTCTTTGATATTGTTCATTTCTGGTGCGTTAACTATCGCTTTAATTGTGTCTTCTGTTTTGTGTAACCCATATTCATCAACTTCATGACCGCAAAACTCAATTTTTCTCTGGAAGAATTGACATTTGTCAGGATTAACTCTGATGTTGTACTCTTCTAATTTGTGTAGCACTTTTTCAATGTTCTCTAAATGAATTTTCTCAGTACTGCCAGTGATAATCGTATCGTCCAAGATTACTCTTACCCCAGGAATTCCACACATTATTTGCTCTATAGTTCTCTGAAATATTGCAGGAGCTGAAGCAATACCAAACATTAATCTGTGGCTTCTAAACAATCCTTTGTGAGTGCTAAATGTCAAGAGCTCTTTACTTTCTTCATCAACTTCCATCTGAAGATAATATAAAGAAGTGAAACTCCAGCTACTGGAGCAGTATTGAATTCTCATCATACACAATTAGTTGGTCCATTATTTAAGGCAAGGCAAGTGACCAATTGCCAAAACAGCACAATACAAAACAACCTACATAACACATAAATTAATAAAGCTGGGGTCACCGCCTTGGAACGGTCAATGCAAAGCATTGGGGGTTTAAACCGGTTTTAGAGCGCTCAACCTCACACTTGGCTCAGCAATATTCATGATACATTTAAGTGTAAATATTATTTAACCTCATAGCATTGTAACTCAAATTAAACAATAATAAAAGGGAATTAAAACACATTTAATTTAATTACCATTTACCATTTAATTACTCAATGGCAGGAAAGAGACCAGAGCAACAGAGCAACAACTTTTTGAGGAACGATGAAATGAAACTACCAACAAGTGTCAACTACATTCCTTCTTTATAGAAACAGATTTAGGAATATAGCATCATATAGTTAATAATTCAGATCATCATCGCGCATATACAGGAAGAATCAGCAATAATGAGTGTAAAAGTTCCATATAACATACGCTAAAGCGACCATCTAAAAATGAAAATTGAACGCTATAAACGCAATGACCTATGCATGTAGATTACAACTGTGAAAGTTGGTCGTATGACTTCTTCAGTGGTGTATACAGATATGAGTTAACGATTCTCCAGTGCGAATGCACAATAGAACCATTGTCTTTTAAAAACCTGCAGCCACAGGAAACAACTTCACGCTGATTTATGCCATGTGCTTTAGACTGGCGCCCTCGGTGTTTATGATGTCGATGAAATTGTAAAAATTGAGGTTAACTTTTTGGCATTCAGTCCTGTTTTATAGTTTTGTGTCGTTTTATTTTTTGCATTTATTTATTTACGCATATTAAAATTTTATTATAGACAGACGCCCGTGAAATTCATGATTCGATGTGCGATGTGAGTCTAAATGTAGTTTTCATGCAGATTTGTTCATACGACACAAAGACACAATTATGTTCAACAGTGAAAAAATGCCCATAATATCACTTAAAGATTCCAAATTTTAAGAGAAGAAAGATACAGTGAATCGAAAACCAACAAACACGTGTTTTTAAGTACGTTAGCATCATATCCTTTTGTTAAAAACGAGTTAATAAAATTGAAAAGTTTAATATAAACATTTTCTTTAACATATTTTAATTTGCGAACACGCTTCACAACATCTCCATAAAATGATGGATGGGAAATTCCATTAGTTAAATGTCATTTTAAAGAAACATTATATTTTGAAATTAAATCACCATACTTTGAGTGAAATTTAGAAGCATTTTTTCAGGTCTTTTTTTGTAAATCGTTTCCCTTTGCCTAAGGATTTCTTCAATTCGCGGTAATGGATATTTATCCACTTGAAGTACTGGATTACCTGTTACTTTGAAATCACCGCAAATTCGGATTTCATCGTTTTTTGCTTTTGGAACTGGCACAATTGGTGTCGCCCAATTGCTATGTGTAACACTCTCCAATATTCCTTCAGTGACTAATCTGTCAAGCTCGTTTTCAATTTTTGGCTTCATCGCAAAAGGGACACTTCTGGCTTTAACAAATTTTGGTTGAGCCGTGTCTTTTTGTTGTAAACGTGCTTTAACAACTTTGATTGTACCTAAATCTTTGTTGAAAATTGACCTGAATTAATTTTTTAAGAGCTTCAACTTTCCTGATTGCCGCATTAATTTGAAGTGTTTTGATTGATGTCCAATCTAGCTTTAATACTTTCAGCTATTCTCTTCCCAGTAAGGGTCTACTTCCATTTTTGACAACATACAAGTCCAACACTGTCCTTTGACCATTTAGTTCCACTTTGCACTTCATAACTCCAATTGGATTAATTACTTCGCCACTGTAGGTTTTTAGAGTCAAGGTAGTTGGTAATAGTCTCTTTTTGGGAAATCATTTTTTGCAATTCTCTTCATTCATGACAGAAACTCCGGAGCCAGTATCTAATTCCATTTTTACTGTCTTTCCATTGATGATAGGGGTAACCCAAATCACGCTTCGTGCCTCTTTATACGCATGTGTCTTCATGTGAAAAATGCTCATCTATGTGATGTAACTTCTTTTGTTTCCTTGGGCATACAAGGGGCAATATGACCCTTATTTTTGCATTCGAAACAAGTAGCATTTCTAAAACGACAGTCATTAGAATTATGGTTCGTGCGTTTACAATGAATGCATTTTTGTTTGATTGTTGAATTGCCCTTCTCCTTATTTTGGCTTTTGTTTTTGTCCCTATTTCTGCAGCTCATTTTGTCCAATTTATGGATATCTTCAGACTTGCCATGTAACTTGAGGACATCCTTTGTGCCAGCTTCCATGGCGTATACTATTTTAACAGCTTTGTCATAATCCAAATCACTTTTGGTGAGCAATCGTTTTTGAATACCTTCATTTTTCAGTCCGTAGACAAATCTATCACGTAAAGAATCATTCAGATTTGCACCAAAATTGCAGTGTTCAGCTAATTTCCTCAAACTTCTGTTGAAATCTTTCACCGACTCATCTGCCCTCTGATCTCTCTTATGGAAACGAAAACGTTCAGCTATGATTAATGGTTTAGGATTGAAATGACTAGAGAGTTTATCACAAAGGAAATCAAAGCTTTTGTCTTTTGGCAAATCGGGTGTTGTAAGGTCACGCAAAATCTGATAGGTAGTTGGTCTCTGATAGGTAGTTGGTCCAATCAGAGCCAATAAGACTGGAACCTTTTTTTCATTAGCAACTTCATTGGCCAAAAAATACTGGTCTAACCTTTCTTTGTAGCAAATCCAGTTCTCACTGGGGTCGTACAGGTCTATTATTCCAATAGCTATAGCCATTTTGATCGAGACATCCACCAAATTCAGCAACAATATCACAAACGGACTAACTTAACAAGTAAAATTCTACTGTGTCACCGCCTTTAACCGGTAACGCCCTTCTAACCGGCAACGCCCTTCTCTCTAGCGGTAAATTTAACGCAACACTGTCCCTGTGTGATTTAAATGACGAAGTTTACGTGATGTTCGTATTATTATCTCGTCGCCAATATGCTATGTATCCGACTTTAGGATGATAACAAGCAAATAACAGGAACGCGTTTATAGATTTATTAACAGTGTAATTTCCTGTACAGTCATTAGGCGGTTGCACACAACTAGATATATTCGGTATTGTATAAATCCCCCGTCCATACATGACAGATGAGACAATAGTTTTCCACACGAACACGTTTGTAGATCTCAAAACGCTTCACTTAACTACATTCAATGATCGGTACCACTAACTTTCGCGGGAGTCAAACATAGATATGCAACTGGCATTCAATGGAATACATTAAAACAGTCACTTTACCGGATTGGCAAACTGTAACATTACATTAAATATGTTCTATACTTCTGTGGTCGATAGTAGTGCTATTTCTATTATATAATAAAAGCAATTTAGCAATCTGAGATATGTCTGGTGTGGTTATTTCTTATATCCGATATGTGTCTGGAGAACTTTGATGCCTTTGATTGGAGGAATAACTTAAAAGATTAATTCTTTTTTTTTTTTTGGGGGGGGGGGGGGTTGTTTTCTGTTGTATTGTGCTTTTGTCGAACGAAATAACGTTTCCGGAACAATTTTTTCTATAATATCTGCATTCATTCGAGATTAACTTCCTAAAAGTTGCTGGGAGGTACCGTTTTGATGGTAATTATAGGAACAGGACAGATCCATCTCTCCAATGACTCCGTTTCAAAACGTGTATACATTGGCAAAACATGCTTGTAAGTTGGCAGTTTTTTAATGAAACACTTAGGGATCGGAATTCATGTTATTAAACCACAAGTTATTTCGTGCGGAAAAATACCAGATTATTTGGTATTGGTCAAAATTAAGTTCACAACCACACCTAGATTCTTTATTGACTGGATAAAAAAAGATCTCGACACTCCTAAGGTTTACTTCCTTTATGGTGCAATCTTACAATACCCGAAATCGACCGCAACTAACTTGTTGGTATTGGTTTTGTTTAATACTCTGTGAATTGGAGCATTTATAAGAATAATTAACCAAATAATATTATCACCGGTCTAATATATTTCAGTCGTCGGATTCTGTCTGAAACGACATTGCTACCGCATTCAGTTATTTTACCAGTCAGAGAAGGATGTCGCCTGTCAGTAATGCATTCGAATAAGAAGCAGCAGTAATTATATATTATATACTAAAATAACTACTAAAATAGCTTTACCGTAACAGTCACGGGTGTTAAATTTACTGAATGAGTCATTCAGCTGTTTATGAAAATTAGTGTGTTCTTTCTCATTTCGTCACTTCTTGTCATGAGGTAAGCGAAATGCATGAAAAAAACGAACTACTTGAAAACCGTCTATATGAACGAATACATTTAATAAATAAAATCCGCACTAATCCACCCGAAGGAGGGTGTTCTTCGGATAGCCCAAAGCGCCCCCACGATTGTAGCTGCAAAGAGTACACTGTATTTTTTATCTATCGGCAAATGGATACTCATCAAGACGATTCAATCTAGATTGATATTCAGTTATATGTACCCACTCCCAAGATATTGCACGTGAATAATTTTGCTTGCAGTCTGAACATGTTTATACGAGACCGCGCTTTCCGCATTTGTGATATTTTTTCGTTAAAAGAATGTCATAATAATAATAATGATTTTTGCAAACTGTCATCTAAAAAAACACAATAACAAGTAAACAAATCCATATACGCCATAACAAATTCATGACCAATGTGTGTTTACTGTTGAGCTTTGCGATGGTGCAATATGTTGAGAATCCGCGCGGATAGGCACGTGACGTCTGAAAGACGGGCAAGATTCACAAGGATGAATCAAATACATAACTATGGTTATTAATGTTTTTTAGTGTATGCTGATATTCGGTTGCTCTTTTTAAAGGTATACAGACACGTATGTTTTTTTTAATAAAATCAACTTCCATGTTATCAACTTTAATATAAAATATATAGTCAAATCTAAAATATGTTGTGGACGTGTGTGTGATTTTACCTATGGTGTGTTTTTCCTTGCAATATTTTTCTATAAATAAAATACCTTGTTCGGACAGTTTTTTTCTGTTTAAGCTGTTAATGCTTTTCTTAGTTTTTATGTTAATGATTGTTACAGAACACATATACCAAATAATAACATAATAATAAAAGGAGCACCACCGCAAGTATTATTCACCGTGTAAAGTGTTCTTGACTGCATTATGCGACTTTTGACACGAAAGAGCATTTCATGAAACACTAAACTTTAACGTATATATATATATTTATTCTTTTGAAAACCGAATTGAATCTAATACTGTTGATTGAGAAGTATTGAATATGTTCGACACAGAAATTGCAATCAATCGCAGAAAATCATGTGCAGATAATATATGGAATACAAGCGTGGTTAAGGGCACGAAGAAACAACTGTTGCGGTAAGACGCAGTTGTGGGCGTATAAGCCGCATTTAAGCGCAATAACCCTTCTATACGGCTGGTACATCGGCCGGCTGGATTTAAGTCGATTTATAATATTAAGGCGCTCCGATTTTTTTGTTGAGACGACCGTAAAGGTAACTAGGTGCGTGGAGTGTAGCAAAACATCAAAATTTCCAAATACCAAATGCCGTTGCATCATTGTTGCGTGTTGTAAGTAAATGGCAAACCAGCGATCATCCCATACGCAGCCCGGGTACGTTGTACCTTTAAGCAGTTAATATAACGCACTATGATTTCATGGTGAAGTTATGTTCACGAACGCATTATCACATTCGCATGAACAATAAACATGTTAGCATGAGGCGTGAAGAACGTATTCACGACAGATTATTAATAAAAATATCATGAGTGCAAAGCTTGTTCACGTGTGAATTAAGATTGCATCACCGGTGGTTTTGGGCGCGCGTGCACAAATTACGGATGCGAACTTCGGCTTATATATTGGCAAATTATTATTATTATTTAAAATATTTATTATGTAATATTCCAAGTATTCCGAAAAACCTATTTAGGACAGAGGATAAAAAATATCGTGTTGATAAAAGAATACTACTACTAAGTGATTGTTCCGCATTCCTTCTACAGCGACGCTTTGCAGTAAAGCTAGGCGGATTAATTATCGTAAGTACTAAACAATATATTTTTTTCTTTAATTGTTAATTTAAATTTTTATCACACAAATTTGGCAAATTTGATGTGATCGTTAAACATTCTTTAACTAGCAAATATGCACTAGGTTTTGAAGTTTTTTCTCTTTCAAATGCATATATTTTTTAAGTATGTTATCAGTATTTAATACATTGTTTAGTACATTTTTACATATACTAACATTACAACAAAAATAACATTAGACGTCAGTTTTGTTGTCAGTATATTTTAAAATAATATTTAGTTGAAGAATAAAATATATTTTGAAAATACTTTTGATATTAAGATCTTGTGTATGTATTAATTAACTATTTTAATGACATATATAACATTTAACATTAAACAAGCTTAATTAAATTTGAAGTAATATTAGGATTCTGTTCCGTTTGTATTGTTTATAAAAAAAGAATTTGCTCCAACCAAAGCTGAATTCCAGAACACAACAAGCTGGTGTTCAGGGATTTTAAAAATGTGTACTTAATCAAACAAAAAATGGTGAATGGTGCGTAATAAGGAAATACCAAATCAATGCTCTGAAGACATTAATCCCGTTCAAAATTTGAATAATACAAATTAGGGTCAGTGTTGTATTAAAATAACACTGAGAAAAATAGATTTAAAAATAAACTTTACACTCCCTTTAGTACGTGGTAAAGATAGAATACAGAGAAACAAGATTTATAGATACCGATACTATTTACCGCTTCCTTCTTTTTTATAGATAAATTAAAAAATATGGTTATTATTTGATGTAAATTCGTCCAATACATTTTTAAAAATTCTACGTTTTTTAATTTACATTAGTTTTTTTTGTTTATCAGTACTAATGTTGACATCTTTTAATGACATTTCATTAACTGTATGTAATCAAGGAGTCTTCCCCCAGGTTTACAATTCATATGAAAAATAATAGTAAAGGCTGCACCATATTTTTCAGATGTAGGCTTTACAGTTTTTCAAAATACTTTGTCTTTTAATGAAATGCGATTAAGTGTCCTTTTCATGAAAACTGGTTTCTTCAGTGCCCTATAATATACTGGTACATTTGCATATATGCGGTAACACAAACACAATATGTTTTATTATAGCTATATTTATTCGTATTCGTATAAATTCGGATAGGGATTTACAGCTTGTGAAATGTAATATTAAACAAATGTTTTTATTTCATATTAATTTCTTTATTCAAAACTAAAAGTTGCATATTACCATTGTCAAATAAAGAATGTATGTGGCTGTATTTTTATAAACAAACATTCTGGTTACATAAATCGCTAGTCAGACGTTATCAACTGCTCTGACATGAAGATTAAAGATAAAACACATGCAGTAGAAAAAATCTGTACGCAAATTTGTGCACAAAGTATTCACATATAATAATTGAAACCACATATGAGGTTTAACTACATATTACTTAAAATATTCTAAATATGTTCAATTATCACCCACAAATAACATTAATTGGACTGTTTTTTGTTTGTAACAATATTGTAAATAACAGATATGTGTTGGTTTCGGTATATTATCGACTTTGATTAACGTATGAAATTTTTGATTGTCTAGGATCACGATTGGGTTAGAAACGATTATCTACAGAAACTAACTTAATTGTATGCTTTTACAGCGTCTGCTTGCAAAGAGTTGAACTGAATTATAACGTCATGACGTAAAAATAATGACGTCTTTTCACTGTTATCTATATTTTTTAGACATTTTTTCCTTTTAAAATCAACGAATTATCAGTTTAAAAATCCCCAAAATTTCGCTACAAACCCCAAAGAAGCATTAAATAAAGTGACAGTTAAACCCAATTGAAAAAGATGTCCGTCCCTTGACCAATATCTGTCATTCTTTTTCAGATAGCGTGATATTTGAAGCAAATCCACTATGACGCGCGCTTTTTCAAGAAGAACGACGTGTATCATTCTAGCGATGTTTCTTTTGTTGACGTTACTTAGTACGTTGACGTCAGCCCAACACATGTGCCGAAGCGTCGGCTGGATGGGTTGCATAGACGTAGGATGCAGTAACGGGGGTCGAGGGTACTGTAGAAACTTTGGGAATCGCCCGGACAACGACTGTAAATGCGTAATGTACTGGTGACGTCGTTCCCGTTGAGTCATGTCACGTTGAGATGGGCGATGACGTGTGTTTGGGTGACGTCATGCTTTTAACTGAGGTTGTAATAGTGTGTTTTCTAGTGACGCCGTCATAAAACTCTAATGGAACATATTTAAGATAAGTCATTTGAAAAATCTGATTAAATATGTTCTAGTGACGCCATACAGAAGCTTTGCCCAAAAAGTCAAGGAAGTCAACTGTAAACTCTCACGTATCATGTTCAAGTGACGTCATCCAGCTGTTCAAATAAATAATGTTAAGTGACGACTAAAGGAATTTATGACGAAACATGTTTCCTGACAGCAGTGGTGGAACTGTTCAAACATTTTTAGAATTGGCTGATAGATTTTGACTGTCTGCTAATACAACTTCAATAGTGTGTTCATGTTGATGTCTAGTGTGTCCTGTATTGAAATTCACTCAGATAAATCTAGCCATTGGATGCTAAAGGAGTCTCGCTTGCCTGATACGTTTTAAAAAGAGAAATTGTAAAAACCACACACGATTTTTTCTCTTTCAAAAAAAAAGAAAAAACTTGTGATATGTAAGTGATAATATAATATTATAATTTAATGTTTTTAATTGTGCTGATTGACCGAAGGGGGGGGGGCTAGTTTTTAATTGTGTTGATTGACCGAAGGGGGGGGGGGCTAGATTATAAGATGGTAGCTAGGAGTGTATTTATCTACTGTTTCAAATAATCTCAAAGTGTCTTGGGTTGGTTAATGTTTTTGTGTTTTTATGTTATGTTTGTAAAGCGGATTATTTATAATTTATTGTCATTCGATCATTATATTGTTGTCATTCGATCATCACATTGAAGAAACAACATTAAACATGCTCTACGTTTTCATCGGAGTTTTAACTTGATTATGAAAATGTGTGTTGCACGCAATAAGAAATACCCCAATACCATTACAAGAGAAACCACTTTGAACACACGCTGGTCCTTTGTTTGAGACAAGTCCCCGAAAGCCTATACGACTGAACTAAACTATTACAACTGGGTTCACCGCGTTGGTACGATAAATACAACAATTAATTTGATGGACTTGTTTTAAAGAAACATGACATACCTCGCAATCTGCTCCTTATTAATCTTAGCACACATACACATGGCGATACAATTTAATATGTCCCTTTTAATCATTTATACATCGAGCAAATTCTTTTGATTTTAACCAATTTAAAATCAATGAAAACCTCAGTTGATTGTAATTGTCGATGCGTTCAGGTGTGACGTCAATGAGTTCGTCTGATATTTACTCTAACATTTGCTAACTCACGCCATATTTGGCGAAATGCGCATACTCTATGATAAAGTCCTCGGAAGAATCAAAAGGGTTTGTCGTAAAATTTCTAAAATACGCTTTTCCATTCACCGAATCTTCTGTTTAAATGTCATACTTATGCAATTCTTTAAAAACTTGTATAGATAAATCATGTTTTCGAATCGCCTTGGCGTACTTGCCTCAATCTTGCTAATAGTTCCTACCAATCATGAACAGCGCTGAACCACGCATTTTTATTTTTCTCAGGCTGGTATCCAGCTTGGCCGAAGGAAATTAAACTTGGGACGTTGAAACAAGAATATAGGTTGTCTCACTTAAATTTCTTATTCAATTTTAACACTTCATTCGAAGATTAAAAAGTTTCTAAAAAAATTAAGTAAGCATATTATTGACTGGGTTTTGTTATTTATTTTGGGCTAAGTGTGAGGTTGGGAATGCATTTTAACCGGTTTAATCCACTTTACATTGACCGTTCCATAGGTGGTGACCCTAATTTAAAGGGTTCTTTTCACAGATTTTGGCATTTTTTGAAGTTTGTCATTAAATGCTTTATATTGATAAATGTAAACATTGGATCTAAAAAGCTCCAGTAACAAATCAAGAATAAAATTAAAAAAAGGAAAAAAAAAGTAGCCCGCAGCAGGGCTCGAACCAGTGACCCCCGGAGTCCTGGAGTAAAAAACAATTAGACCGCTCTGCCATCCTGCCAAGTACGTACGAGTGACGTTTTTTATACTTTATATAAGCAATCTTCGTAGTTTCACAAAATTAAACGACAACAACAGAACTCTCCAAATTATTCAATCGTTTCGCGTTGCCACGCTTTATGATTTTCAGGTTTTTAAATCGTCAAAAGATGCATATAATGGCTATATTAGACCATAGTAAATGTTCAGTATTTCTGTTTCCTCAAAACTTTCATAACTAAAACGAAAATTTGCGAATCTGAAACAACTTTTTCAATTTTGTCAATTTACCAAAACGTGAAAAAATCCCTTTAAAGGGTCATTTTCACGTTTTGGTAAATTGACAAAATTTAAAAAAAATGTTTCAGATTCGCAAATTTCGTTGAAGCTATGATATATGTGAGGAAGCAATAATACTGAAAATTTACCATGCTCTAAAATATCCATTATATGCATCTTTTGACGATTTAAAACCTGAAAATTATAAAGCGTAGCAACGCGAAACGATTTAATAATTTGGAGAGTTTTGTTGGTGTCGTTAAATTTTGTGACACTACGAGGATTGTTTATATAATGTATAAAATAATCCCTCATTGTATGAGCACGGTTGGCCGAGTGGTCTAAGCGTTAGTCTTTTTCTCCAGGGGTCTGTGGTTCGAGCCCAGTTGAGGTTTACTTTTTTCTTTCTTTCATTTAATTCTTGATTTTTACAGGAGCATTTTAGATCCAATGTTTACTTTTATCTATTTAAAGCATTTTATGACAAACTTCAATATCTGCCAAAATCTGTGCAAATGTCTCTTTAATATGCATTCTTTATTTCACAACATCCACTCTAGGCCGAAACAAGCAAGATTGTATTAACATCATTGCCGATATACGAAAATGGTTGATACTCTTAATTGTTACCGCGACATCAAGGGTTCAGAAACCACTCCTGCAAGCGAGAGTATGCATGCTGTTCAACGTACCGAAATCGTAAAGAGACCTGCGCGAACTGCGCATTACCTGCAAATGAATATTATTCGGGTGAAACTAAATGCGATGTGATACAGGCCCGGTACATTAATATTAAATTTACTTCCCTGTATCATATGGTGTGCGTCACTAATGTATTTCATCATGTTTTATTTTCCTCCAGGACAAAGGACAGATGACAAAAGTAAGATATACTGTATTTAAATGACAAAGGGCAAAAGTAAGATATACTGTATTTAATCACGCCATCTCGTATACTTCCGATACGTCATCTAAAGGGGCCTTTTCACAAATTTTGGCATGCATTGAAGTTTGTCAATAAATGCTTTATATTTATAAATGTAAACATTGTATCTTAAAAGCTCAAGTAAAAAACAAGAATAAAATTAAAGAAAGAAAAAAGTTACCCTCATTTGGGCTCGAACCATGAAGTGAAAGTCTTCCGCGTACACCACTCGGCCATCCGTGCTTATGAAATAAGTGCTGTATTTTATACTTTATTTAAGCAATCCTCGTAGTATCACCAACTATAAGTACAACAAATTTTCCAAATAATTCAATCGTTTCGCGTTGCAAAGCTTTATAATTCTCAGGTTTTGAAATATTCAAAAAATGCATATAATGGATATTTTAGAGCATGTTAAATGTTCAGTTTTACTGTTTCCTCACAAATATCATAACTACAACAAACATTTGCGAATCTGAAACATTTTTTTATATTTTGTCAATTCACCAAAACGTGAAAAGGTCCCATTAACGTCACTGGCCTAATATTGAAAGCTACTGGCCTCATATTGAAAATACGCGGTCAGCGTGTGAACTTGCTCAGCAAATGAAAAACGAATATTCTGTACCAGGTAATATATGTTAAATGTCATGTTTGTGTGCGTCAAAATGATATCCAGTTTATGTCATTGTTCTCGGTATAATCAAATGTTGTCACACGCTCCATTTTTTTTAAATATATTTTTTTTCATTTTGGTTTTAATAATGTGTTTTCTTTTGTTTAATAAAAAGGATTTCTTTTTCTGAATATAATAAATAAATATATTTTTTTCGTGAATATTCATTTATTCAACATTATAATTAATTTTCAACTCCGCCATTGTCGGTCGAAATCCCAACTGGAAAAAAAGGAGGAGGGTGGGAGGGATAGCGTAGGGCAAGCTACCTTACAAAGTGAAAACTCCTCTAGCTACAGATACGCATAACAGGGGCCTACGCAGAGATGATGAGACAATACTTTTCCACAAGAACACGTTTGTAAAACACTTGACTTCACTACATTTAATGATCGGTACCACTAACTTTCGCGGAAGTTGTCAATCCTAGGTATGCAACTGGCTTCTTAGGGCATACATTAAAAACAGGCGCTTTACCGGATTGCCAAAAGGGTAACATTTAAAAAAAACTTGTTGTTTTCTTCCGTGGTCGGAAGTAGTGCTATTTCTCTCCTTGAAAAAAAGCCGCATGGCAATCTGAGCTATGTCTTATGTGGTTATTTCTAATATCCGATATATGCCTGGAGAACTTTGATGCCTTGGATTGGAGGCTAACGCAAAAGATCAACTTTTTTAAGGGGGGGGGAGGGTTTTTTTCTGTTGTATTGGGTTTTTATCGAAATAACGTTTCCGGAACACTGTTTTCTACGGTGTCTGCATTCAGTTGAGATTTGCTTTCTTAGGGTTGTTAGAAGGTACCGTTTTGATGGCAATTATTGGAAGAGGACAGATCCATCTTTCAAATGACTACATTGCAAATGTTTTATACATTGGCAAAACATGCTTTGAAAGTTGGCAGATTTATAATGAAAAAGGGATTGGAATTTATCTTATCTTACCACAAGTTATTTCGTTCGGGAAAACACCGGATTATTGGGTATTGGTTAAGCCATAGTTCAAAACCACACCTAGATTCTTTATTGACATGATGAACAACAAACAGATATCGACACTCCTAAGGTTAACATCCTTTATGTTGCAATCTTTCAATACCATAAATCGACCGCATCTAGCTTGTTGGTATTCGTTTAGTTTAATATTCCGTGAATTCGAGCATTTAAACGAATAATTAACCATATAAAATTATCACCGGTCTTATAAATTTCAGTCGTCAGATTCTGTCTGAAACGACATTGCTAACGCATTCAATTATTTTACCAGTCAGAGAAGAATGCCGCCTGTCAGAATTGCATTCTAAAAAGAATCAGCAGTAATTATATACTAAAGTATCTTTACCGTAACATTCACGGGTGTTAGACTTACTGAATGAGGCATTCAACTGTTTATGAAAATTAGTGCGTTCTTTCTCATTTCGTCACTCCTGTCAATAGGTAAGCGAAATACTTGAAAAAAACACACGAAATACTTGAAAACTGTCTATATGAATGAAAAAAAAAAAAAAAAAAAATTCGCACTAATACGCCCGAAGGAGTGTGTTATACGGATAGCCCAAAAACACACCCACGATTTCAGCTGCAAAGAGTGCACTGTATTTTTTTTTATCTATCTGCAAATAGATACTCATCATGACGCTTTAATCTAGATTGATATCCAGTTATATGTACCCACTTCCAAGATATCGCTCGTGAATAATTTTGCTTGCAGTCTGCATGTTTACATGAGACAGCGCTTTTCGCGTTTGTGGCGTTTTTCGTTTTAAGTACGTTATACAAATAATAATGATTTTTGCAAACCGTAATCTTGAAAAACCCACACAATAACAAGTAAACAAATACATCAACGTCATAACACACACATTTCTTCAAACATAATATCGATTTATAGGCATGTAGTGTCATGAAATGCATGGCCAACGTTGTTTTTTTTTTTACTTTTGAACTTTGCGATGGTGCGATATGTAGCAAATCACAGCGAATAGGCACGTGACGTCTCAAGGACGCGCAACATTCACAAGGATAAATACAATATTTTAGTGTATGCTGCTATTTGGGTGCTCTTTTTAAATGTCATATAGACAAACATGTTGTTTTTTTAAACTAAAATCCTTGTCAATTTTATGAACGTTAATATAAAATGTATTTTTATGTTTAAACTATGTTGTGGACGTGTGAGCGTGTTTCCTTTGATGTGGTTTTGGTGCTGGACATATCTTTCTATAAATAAAATACCTTGTTCTTCTGTTTTCGCTGCCCATGCTTTACTTAGTTTTTATTTGTGAGCGTTAGCTCACAAAAAATGCAGACGCAATTTTGCAAATCAGTATGGGCTTAGCTACAGTAGGAACCGTAACCCGTGACTGCCTGTGTGGATAACTCCATTAAATTCAAGCAGACGACGAATGCTAAAAGCGTCTGCTCTAACCACCGCATCTGCATGTTCTCACTGGTACACTAAATAGTGTGTATTTAACAGCTTGTAAGACAACGTTGGCCAGTCTAGTGTTTATCATTGAAATCTGTACATATTGGCTGCTTTCAGGGAAAACGGGGCTTAAGGCATGTCAAATGAGATTAGCATGTGCACACTGATTAGCTGTATCAATGATTTGAAAAAAACAACAACAACACATCTCCACCTGTGTTTTAAGACACACTCTTTATAAATTTGAATGGGTTGTGGTCATTTCAAACTTGCGATACAAAAAGCTATAACATAATTTTGAAAACTGAGTTGCGTCTAAGATTATACAACAGCGAACAAATTCAGTACCTTCAGCGCTTTGATTATGTTAAATTATTGTTACAGAACACATACAACAAATAATAACATAATAATAAAAGGAGCACCACCGCAAGTATTATTCACCGTGTAAAGTGTTCTTGACTGCATTATGCGACTTTTGACACGAAAGAGCATTTCATGAAACACTAAACTTTAACGTATATATATATTTATTCTTTTGAAACCCGAATTGAACCTAATACTGTTGATTGAGAAGTATTGAATATGTTCGACACAGAAACTGCAATCAATCGCAGAAAATCATGTGCAGATAATATATGGAATACAAGCGTGGTTAAGGGCAAGAAGAAACAACTGTTGCAGTAAGACGCAGTTGTGGGCGTATAAGCCGCATTAAAGCGCAATAATCCTTCTATACGGCTGGTACATCAGCCGGCTGGATTTAAGTCGATTTATAATATTATGGCGCTCCGATTTTTTTTGTTGAGACGACCGTAAAGGTAACTAGGTGCGTGGAGTGTAGCAAAACATCAACATTTCCAAATACCAATTGCCGTTGCATCATTGTTGCGTGTTACTAGTAAATGCCAAACCAGCGATCACCCCATACGCAGCCCGGGTACGTTGTACCTATAAGCAGTTAATTTAACGCACTATGATTTCATGGTGAAGTTATGTTCACGAACGAATGATGACATTCGCACGAACGAATGAACACGTTAGCATGAGGCGTGGAGAACGTATTCATGACATATTATGAATGAAAATATCATGAGTGGAAAGCTTGTTCACGTGTGACTTAAGATTGCATCGCCGGTGGTAGGCGCGCGTGCGTAAAACACGGATGCGAGCTAAGGACAAATATATTGGCAAATTATTATTATTATTTAAAATATTTATAATGACATATTCCAAGTATTCCGAAAAAACTATTTAGAACAGAGGATAAAATATCGTGTTGACAAAAAGAATACTACTACTAAGGGATTGTTCCGCATTCCTTTACAGCGACGCTTTGCATTCAAGCAAGGCGGATTAATTATCTTAAGTAATAAACTATACATTTTTTTGTTCTTTAATTGTAAATTTAAATTTTTATCACACAAATTTGGCACATTTGATGTGATCTTTAAACATTCTTTAACTAGCAAATATACACTAGGTTTTGAAGTATGTTCTCTTTCAAATGCATATGTTTTTTTCAGTATTTGATCAATATTTAATAAATCGTTTGATACATTTTTACTTATACTTACATTAAAACAAAAATTACATCATACGCCAGTTTAGTTGTAAGTATATTTGTAAATGATAATGATTTTAATCTTTAACTCAAGATTAACATATGTTGTTAATTTACTTTTGATATTTAGATCTCGTGCATGTATTAATTAACTATTCTAATGACATATTTAACATTTAGCATTAAATAAGCATTAAATAAGCTTAATTAAATTGAAGTCATGTTAGAATTTTGTTCCGTTTGTATTGTTTATGAAACCATTTGTTTTAACCAAAGATTAATTCCAGAACACAACAAGCTGTTGTTAAGGGATTTTCAAAATACGTAATTAATCACAAAAATGTTGAATGGTGCGTAATAAGGAAATACCAAATCAATGCGTTGAAGACATTGATCCCGTTTACAATTTGTATGATACAAATTAAGGTCAGTGTTCTTTTCAAATAACACCGAGAAGAATAAATTAAAAAAATACTTGACACTCTCCACGTATTTTTTTTTGGATGGATAGTTTATAATTTAAACCGAACATAAAAAAAGGTGTGAGTGGTATAGATATAATAATACTTAGAAACTGGATTTATAGATACTATTTACCGCTTCCTTATTGTTTATAGATACAATGAACCATCTCATACTAAGTATTTACAAAAAAGACACGTCAATATTGACAAAAGAGGCAGTGTTTATGTAACGCAATATGGATAGGTGTGGGTTAACATCCAAAAATATGGTTATTATTCGATGTAAATTCGTTCAATACATTTTTTAATTCTTTTTTTTGTTATTCCATTTTTTATTTCCATCGTAATATTTTTATTACATAATTGCAGAACATATAATGTATGAAATACATAGTTTTTAATATATTTGTTTCACATTGTTCTCGATATAATTATGATACAAAGCATCAGTGAAGACTATGGTTGGTGTGAATAAATATGTTTTAAGTTTCACCAACATGGAATAGAATCACAAAGTTACATAAATATATGGAGAGAAAAAAAATAAACAACTAAAAATTAAAAAAAAAAGGAAAGTGTATGTTGCTTTTGGGTAGGTGTACCTATGTTACAAATGTCCAGTGAGTATAAAATATATGTAATTTATTTTGTGTTGTCGCTATTAATTCCTCGAGTTTAATTCGATTATTAAAAAAAGATACAAAAGCATCTATTTGCGGTGTTGCTTTTTCCTGTTTGCATTTAAAGATAAAGTATTTAGCCAATAATATTACGGAGTTTATAACGTGTGCATTTTTGGAGTCAGCTATGGTGAAATTACAGAATGATATTTTTGCAAAATTTAGTTTAATTTTTCTAACCTGTTTGATTTGTTGTCAATAAAGTTTTTGATATCCATCCAAAATTTTTGAATGAGATGACAATCCCAGAATACATGAATATTCGTTTCTGAGTACATATTACAAAAATCGCATAAGGTTGACGGAACAAGATTGCATTTATGTAGGTAAGTGTTGTTTGGTAAAATGTGCATGAGATATTTATATTGGAAATTTCTAAGTTTGGTGTCAATAGTTAATTTAACTGATTGACTGAAGATAGTTCTTTGATTAATTTCTGGATTATTAAGCGTGTCTTTCCATTTGTCAAATTGTTTGAACTTTTCAGGTTTGTGTTTTAGTAAAAGAGATTTATAAACTAGTTTGCAAGCTTTTGTATGTTCTGTTATTTTGTTAAGCATGTATTCCGGGGTGGTATAAATGATATCGTTTACTTTTAGTTTATTTTTCCAATCGACGGGTATGCTTTTGACAATTTGATGGTATTTTATAAAATCTGCTTTATCTATTTCATAAAGAATTACTATATCTTGGAAACTGTAAAATTATCTTTTTCTAAAATCATATATTTGTTCAATATATTGAATACCTTTTTCGAACCATGTTTTAATAAAAAAAGTTTTATTTTCGTTTTTTATAAATGTATTATTCCAGATAATTTGCTTTTGTATTGGGATTTCATTTTTTTCTAATGAGACACTGAGCCATCCACAGAGGATGTTTTTTAAGAATTCGGATTTGATGTTAAGGTCTCTAACATCTTTTTCATGGTAATTTGATTTGAAAATTAACATTCCTCCATAGTTGTTTAGCATATTGGTATATATTCTAATCAGTTTTGAGTCGGGTTGAAATATAAATCTTTTCACCCAACTGGCTTTGAGGGATGTTAAGAATAGGTCAATGTCTAACATTTTTAAACCACCATCGGCATAATCTTGTATGATCTGCTTTCTGGCAATTTTATCAGGTTTTTCATCCCACAGAAATTTGAAACATAGTGTATTTATTTTTGAAATGATTTCTTGAGATGGATTTGGTAAAACTGTTAATGCATATACAAGCTTGGGTATTGCAAAGTTTTTTAAAATTGTGATTTTTCCAATTAACGATAGTTTCCACCGTTTCCATTTATTCAAACAAGTTTCAAAAGCATGAATTTTTTCAGGAAAATTTAATAACATTATTTCTGTTGGTTCGTTACTAAATTATATCCCTAAAGTTGAGGCGTGTTTAGAGTTCCAAATGAATTGTTTATGTTTGCAAAACTCGATTGGGTTATTTTTGAATGCCCCTATTTTAAGTATTTTACATTTCTGTCTGTTTAATGTAAGTTCGGATATTTCTGCAAATTCTTCTATGATTTTTATTAATGTTTCGAACGATGTACGAGAACCGTCTAGTATGAAAGAAGCGTCATCAGCAAAAAGTGACTGTTTTAGTTCTATATTATTAATTTTTATTCCTTTTACTTCTGTGTTAAGTTCTATGTCTATCGACATTAATTCAATGCAGATAATAAAAAGGTACGGCGATAAAGGACATCCTTGCCTCACCCCTCTTTTGATACAGAAAAACTCCGAAAAATGTCCATTATTTGTAACACGCGATGTTGCATCTTTATAGAATAACTTAACCCACTGTAAAGTGTGTTCGCTAAAACCGAAATGGCGCAGGCATTTAAACATAAATTCATGATCAAGACTGTCGAAGGCTTTATTAAAATCAGAAAAAAATATTAGGCCGGTTTCGTTAGATTCATCAATTCGTTCAATAATTTCTTGTAAAAGTCTTACATTTTCGCCAATGTACCTCCCTTTGATAAAGCCGGTTTGGTTTGTACTAATTATGTGATTTAAGAAAGGTTTTATGCGATTGGCAATGGCTTTTGTAGCTATTTTGTAATCCACATTAAGAAGTGAGACAGGCCTCCAGTTATCGATCAAAAGGGTGTCTTTTCCGGTCTTGGGTAGTAAGGTAATTATGCTTTGTTTTTGCAGTTCTGTAAGGTTATTTGTGTCTAAAGAGTAATTAAGAGAATTAACAACATATTCCTTAATATCTGTTATAAAATTCTGCAGAGATACCATCAGATCCTGGACTTTTATTGTTCTTCATGTCTAACAATGCTTTAGCGCATTCATGCTGTGATAGATACTTTTGTTCATTTTGCGTTTGTTCTGGACTTATCTTATTGCATATATTCGTAAAGAAACGTTCATAATTGTTTTTTTCTATATTGGTGTCCTTTTTATAAAGATCTTTATAAAAGTTTGCTGTGTGATTTAGTATGTCTTTTTGGTCTTGTATTATGCTATTATTTTTAGTTTTGAGTTGTTGTATACTTTTGGCTTCTGCTCGTTTTTTTTCCAGATTTGCAAAATATTTTGTGTTTTTTTTCGGAGCCTTCAATCCACTGTGCCTTAGCTCGTAGCAGTATTCCTTTTATATTATTTTCAATTAGATTATTTAATTCACTTTTTGAGTCGATCAGTTGTTTGCATTTATCTAAATCATTGCTATTTATTATTAGTTGTTGTTCTAGCTCTGTAATTTTCGATTTAAGTGTTTCTTCCTGTTCCTTTTTCTTCTTATTTATTTTGCTGGCATATTTAATTGTCTCGTCTCGAATGCTTCCTTTAATTATTTCCCACAAAGTATTTGGATTAGCTTCGCGATTGATGTTTGCGATTTCCGATATAGACGCCCGAATACAACTTTGATATTCTTGTTCCAATAAATATGAATTATTTATTTTAAAGTATCCTGGACCTCTGCAATATACATGTAGATTTAATTTAATTGATATTATTGAGTGGTCCGATTTGAACCCTGTGGAAATGTTGCAATCTGCGAGACAATTTACAATGTCCTGAGATATTAAAAAATAATCTAAGCGACAAAATATAGGCGGTCGAGTGTTTGAATGCCATGTGTAAACTTTTTTATGTGGATTTTTTAAACGCCATATATCACATAGGTCATTGTTTTCTATTATTTCTTTTATTTTTTCGTTACATTTTTTATTTGTATCTGATCGACCGTTTAGTTTATCTAACTTATAGTTAATAACAGTGTTAAAATCCCCACCAAGGATTAGTGAATGATCATTATATTTCTGTATATGTATATCCAAAGTGTTAAAAAAATCCGTATTATCCGTGTTTGGACCATAAATATTAAACAAAACAATTAGTTTCGCTTGTATTTCTATTTTCAATAATTGTAGCCTGCCTATTATAATTTCCTCATATTCTAAAATGTTTAAAGTCTAAATCTTTCTTGATAAAAATGCCAATGCCTAGAGAGTTAGAACTATTTCCGCTCAAGAAAAGGTCTCCTCCCCATTGATTACCCCAAGGTGTGTTATCTACATCTGCGTTACAGTGTAGTTCTTGAAGAAAGCATATTTTAAATTTGTTTTCCTTAAGCCATTGAAACATAATGGTACGTTTTGCTGATGATGCTAACCCTTTTGTGTTATAACTACATATTTCGACTGTCATTTAAAAAAAAATGTATTCGTCGTTCTCATCTTTTCAACCGACACTGTGTTATAAGTATTTGTAACTCGACCCTTAAAATAAAAGTTTTGGTTACATCCCGAAAAGCAACAGGTACACATGATAAATACAACTGTTTACAACAACAAAAAGGGAAGGGTTTTGCCATAAAAAATATATATACAAAAATTGTATAACAGACACATTCAATAAACATATGAACTAATACACTCGGACTATACTAAATAAACTAATTAGAGCGAGTATGTGTGTGCGCGTGCGTTTGTGCGTGCGTGCGTGCGTGTGTGTGCGTGTGCATGTGTGTGTGCGTGTGTATGCTTTTGTGTCCGTGTTCTTATGTGCAAGTGTGCTGAACTTAATATCTAAGAACAGTCCCGTTAATTTTAGCCCCCTAATGGAAGCTAGATTGCCAAACGGTTACAGAAAAAGCATTATTTAACCTTGTGTATTTATTTAAAGCTGCCCCTGTTTGGTCGTCTAAAACACGAGAACAAAAGTTTAGACAGCCATTATGGCAAATTATAAGAAGATGTGTCTATGTATGCTACAAAACAGTTTTAGCGTGTATGCGTCTTGTGCGCGTGTGCGTGTGCGAGTGTGTGTGTTTGACTCCTCTTATCATAACATGCATACACACAATTCTATTCCTCATCTCCAAAAATATCTTATTTATCTTGTAATGTTTCACTTCATAAAACATTTCATATTTAAATTGAACTCGAAAAACTGTAGATCCACATAAAAATAATCTTCAAAAAAGAACAAAAAACAAACAAACAATATTGTGTTATAACAATCACAAGTAAAATAAAACATGTACAAGACGAGACAGCAAAGAGATGTGCCTATATACAGTCCTTAAATATTCACAAAGTCTGAGTAATACATTCGCTTCAGATATAGTAAAGCTATTTTTAGGGGAAAAAAAACAAAAAAAAAAACAACGACTGCTAACAATACAATCTTAATCGGATTACTCGTTAAACTTTAGAAGGTACACATTTTAAGCTGTTTTAGTTATATATATGTAGTACACATTTATTCTGACCTATGCACTGCAAATAACAAGATCTATAACAAAGTATCTAGTTTTTCTAAAAGAAAACAAATGTTGTTAAAAACAGCAGCAACAACATTTATACATACATTAGAAGTTTTCATATCTTAAGTATTTCTATATCATAATCACAAACTTGTGCATTTACTTTTTACAATAAAGGCGACAATTACGAATGAAGAAAGACATCAACAAATTTACTAAAATAACGTGTTGCAGTTAAGAGTTGGTCTTTTTCATTTATAAAAGTATGCGTACTCTCTTTGTGCGTGCGTGCGTGCGTTTGTGCGTGCGTGCATGTGTGCGTGTGTGTGTGCGTGCGTGCGTGCGTGCGTGTGCGTGTGTGTGTGTGTTTGTGTGTGTGTGTGTGTGTGTGTGCGTGCGTGCGTGCGTGCGTGCGTGTGTGTGTGTGTGTGTGTGTGTGTGTGTGTGTGTGTGTGCGTGCGTGCGTGCGTGCGTGGGTGCGTGCGTGCGTGCGTGCGTGCGTGCGTGTGTGTGTGGGTGTGTGTGTGTGCGTGTGCGTGTATGCCTTTGTGTCTGTGTTCTTATGTGCAAGTGTGCTGAACTTTATATCTCTAAGAACAGTCCTGTTAATTTTAGCCACCTAGTGGAAGCTAGATTGCTTTAACGGTTACAGAAAAAACATTATTTAACCTTGTATATTTATTTAAAGCTGCCACTGTTTGGCCGTCTAAAACACGAAAACAAAAGTTTAGACAGCCATAATGGCAAGTTATAAGAAGATGTGTCTATGTATGCTACAAAACAGTTTTTAGCGTTTATGCGTCTTGTGCGCGTGTGCATGTGTGAGTGTGTGTGTTTGACTCTTCTTATCATAACATGCATACACACAATTATATTTTTCATCTCCAAAAATATCTTATTTATCTTATAATGTTTCACTTCATAAAACATTTCAAATTTAAATTGGACTCGAAAAACTGTACATCCACATAAAAATAATCTTTAAAAAACAAACAAAACAAACAAACAATATTGTGTTATAACAATCACAATTAAAATAAAACACATACAAGACGAGACAGCAAAGAGGGGTGCCTATATATAGTCCTTAAATATTCACAAAGTCTGAGTTGAAACATTCGCTTCAGATATAGTTAAGCTATTTTTAGGAAAAAAACAACAAAAAAAAGCAAACAACAACTGCTAAAAATACAATCTTAATCGGATTGCTCGTTAAACTTTTAAAGGTACACATTTTAAGCGGGTTTAGTTATATATATGTAGTACACATTTATTCTGACCTATGCTCTGCAAATAACAAAATCTATTTGAAATATATAGTTTTTCTAAAAGAAAACAAATGTTATTAACAACCGCAGCAACAACATTTATACATGCATTAGAAGTTTTTATATATTAAGTTTTTCTATATTATAATCACAAACTTGTGCATTTACTTTTTACAATAAAAGCGAAAATTACAAATGAAGAAAGGCATCAACAAATTTACTAAAATAACATGTTGCAGTTAAGAGTTGGTCTATTTTATTTATAAAAGCATGCGTTCTCTCTGATTTTCTCATTTTTTAAACCGATCGCTCGTTTAAATGGTTTGTTGCTCAAGTTATAAAAAAACAAAAACGATTAGATGATCATTATCACGAATGTATGTCCTTTATGTGGTCATTTATGTGTTTGGTATGTTAAGCTAGATACAAATGATTAAACGATATATTAATTATTTATATAAAATATAAACACCTGCTTAACAAATAAGTTTAAATAATTTAAGTATCCCAAACTATGTTATAAATATTTAATTGCTTCTTAATTCTATAGTATTTATCACCGCACTGTCAAAACTAACGTCTCTGCTTCGGGAAGTTTCCTCGTGGTTTCCGTGGTTTGTTTAATTTACCTGTGGTTGCAAGATCCCCCGAAAACAAACACACTGTGTTTCTGATAGTGTATAAAAAAGAAAAGGTTCTGTTAACACTTTGCGTTCTCAGTTTGGCCAGGGAAGGTCCAACCAGAAACGATATTGTTCTGTGTTGACTTTGTGTGTCTGTTCATTGACATCCCTGTAAAAGATGGCTCCCTCACGTGTCCATGTTACATTTTTTAATTCTACGTTCTGTATTTACGTTAGTTTTTTGTTAATCAATACTTATGTTGACATCTTTAATTTTCATTTCATTTACTGTATGTAATCAGGGAGATCTCCCCAGGGCTTACAATTCATATGAAAAATAATAGTAAAGGCTACACGATATATTTCCGTCGTAGTCTTTATAGTTTTTTACAATAATTGTTCTTTGTATGAAATACGACCTTTAAATTAAAACTGGTTTCTTCATTGCCCTAATATGTACCAGCGAATGTGCATATAGCTGCACAGTTGGTAACACAAACAAATCATGTTTCATAAAAGCTATATTTAAAACCTCGGTTAGGGATTAAGTGTAATATTAAAATATGTTTTATATAATAATCAAAATTGCAAGTTGCATATAACCTTTTTAATTATAGACTTTCGTTAAATAATTCATTTTTAAACGCTCTTTGCCATTTTACATCATCCAGTTTTAAACGCTATTCGCAATGTTACATCATTCAGTTTTAAACGCTATTTTCCATGTTACATCATTCAGTTTTAAACGCTATTCGTCATGTTACATCATTCAGTTTTAAACGCTATTCGCAATGTTACATCATTCACTTATAAACGCTATTTGTCATGTTACATCATTCAGTTTTAAACGCTCTTTGCCATTTTATATCACTAAGTTTTAAACGCTATTCGCAATATTAAACCATTCAATTTTTAACGCTATTTTCCATGTAACATCATTCAGTTGCAAACGCTATTCGCCATGTAACATCATTCAGTTTTAAACGCTATTCGCCATGTTGCATCATTCAGTTTTAAACACTATTCGCCATGTTACATAATTAATGTTTAACACTTGTCGCCATGTTACATCATTATGTTTTAAACGCTATTCGCCATGTTAAATAATTCAATTTTGAATTGCTGCTTAACGCAAGGTTTATTTTGGTTTGTAATGGGCTCGACCATGTGTAAAGTTCAACCTGACTTCACAAGGTACTTTGGAGCTTATGAAATACTGACCCAGTTATAGGCATGCCCTTGTTTAAAGTTAAAATAGTACTTCAGTAAGTACCGACGAGCATTGAAAGAATGTCTTGATTTCGTCTCAAACAGACCATCTCTTTCCGACACGCCATTTGTAACTCATAAGCCCTACTTTTGTTTAAGGTATTTTTAGCTTGTTAAGCAATATTAGACTTTGCAAGATGGGTAATCATACAAATGTTTAATTGAGTTTAATACGAAAATATCAATAAATCAGTTTAAAGACATTAATACAGTATACCATATGAATAATACAAAGTAAAGCCAGTGTTCAATTTAATTACAAAAGACAAAACTCGATTTTTAAAAATGCTTACCACTCCCTTTGTGTTAATAGTAATAGTTCAAAATTTAAACCATGCAAAATAAAGGTCAAAGTGCTATTGATAGACTTCTAAGAAGCCCGCCTATGGATATTGTTAACCACTTCCTACATCTGTCACCGTAAGCCTTATACAAGCTGTCATTGATGTTATATACCACATTACAAAACATGCAGTAGGCTAATTGTATGCAAAACGATTTCAGTGACACACATTTTTTTCGCCGTTTTGTAATCCATGAAGCATGAATGAAGCATGAATTCTTAATCGAGCATATCGTCTGTACAATAATAATGAACTACCTAAAGTGTAAATCAACTTTGGTTAAAATAGATTATTAACTAAAGCATTGCTTTACAATTAAAATTTTTTTATCTTAAAAGAATAAATCAAATATATATGTATTTGTATTTTTATATACCAAACATAAAACCTAGCTACAAAAATCGCTATGTAGGCTTAATCAACTGTTCAGACATGAAGATAAAAGATAAACCGTATGCATTAGAAAAAATGTGTACGCAAAATGTGAACAAAATATTCACATAAAATAATGTACACCACATATGAGGTTTAACTACATATGACTAAAATGTTTATTACATAAAAGATATTTGTTGGTTTCGGTATATTATCGATTTTGATTCGCGTATTAAACATTTGATTGTCTAGGATCACGATTGGGTTAGAAACGATTATCTACCGAAACTAACTTAAATTATATGCTTTTGAATTAACTTTAATTTTATAATTTTACAGCGTCTGCTTGCAAAAAACTGAATAATAACGTTATGACGTCAAGAAAACGACGTCATTTCACTGTTTTCGATATTTTTCAGATATTTTTCACTTTTTGAAACAACGATTTACCAGTTTACTAATCACCGAAATTTCGCTACAAACCCAAGTCATCGTAAAATAAATTAAGATTTTAACCCAATTGAAAAGATGTCCGTCCTTTGACCAATATTTGTCATTCTTTTTTTTCGATAGCGCGATATTTGAAGCAAATCCACTATGACGCGCGCCTTTTCAAGAAGAACGACGTGCATCATTCTAGCGATGTTTCTTTTGTCGACGTCACTTAGTACGTTGACGTCAGCCCAACACTTGTGCCGAAGCGTCGGCTGGCTGGGTTGCATAGACGTAGGATGCAGTAACGGGGGTCGAGGGTACTGCAGAAACTTCGGGGATCGCCCGCAAAACGACTGTAAATGCGTTATGTACTGGTGACGTCAGTCAAGTTGAGTCATATCACGTTGAGATGGGCGATTACGTATGTTTGGGTGACGTCATGATAGTAACTCAGGTTGTTATTAAGTGTTATTTAATGACGTCATTATAAAGTGTTGATGGAACATGTTTAAAATGCATTTGAAAGTTCTGATTAAATATGTATTAGTGACGTCATACAGAAATTTTGACCAAAAAGTCAGTGAAGTCAAATAGAAGCTCTCACGTATCATGTTCAAGTGACGTCATCCCGTTGTTCAAATGAATAAATGTAAGTGATGTCTTAAGGAATTTATGACGAAACATGCTTTTCTTGCAGCAGTCGAGGAACTGTTCAAACATTTTTAGAATTGATGATAGATTTGACTGAATGCTTATACAAACTTCAATATTGTGTTCATGTTGATGTCTAGTGTTTCCTGTATTGCAAGTCACTCAGGTATATCTAGCCATTGGATGCTAAAGGAGTCTCACTTGCCTGAGACATTTTAAATCGAGAAATTGTCAAAAGGAAACAACTTTTTATTGTACAAACTTGTACAAAATACGATATTGTACAAAATATCGTGTTTTTTCTCTTAAAAAAGAATAAACTTGTGACGTGTAAGTGCTTATATAATATCATAATTTAATGTTTTTAATGTTGTTGAGTGACCGAAGGGGAGTAGGCTAGAGTACAAGATGGCAGCTAGGGTTATATTTAGCTACTGTTTCAAATGTTCTCAAAGAATTTGGGTTGGTTAAGATTTTTGTGTTATTTATGTCATGTTTGTAAATCGGATTATTGATAATTTATTGTCATTCGATTATAACATTGTAGAAAAACATTAAAGCATGCTCTATTTTTTCGTCGGAGTTTTTACTTGATAATGAAAAGTGTGTTGCACACTATAAGAAATACCCCAACATCATAACGAGAAAAACCACTTTGAACACACGCTGGTCCTTTGTTTGAGACAAGTACCAAGTATAGGCCATACGACTGAACTAAACTGTTACAACCGGGTTCACCGCTTTGGTACGATTAATGCAACGAATAATATGATGGACTTGTTTTAAAGAAACACGACAAGCCTCGCAATTTGCTCTTAATTAATCGTATCACACATACACATGTCGATACAATTTAATACGCGCCCTTTATATCATTTTTACATCGAGCAAATTCTTTTGACTTTAATCAATTAAAAATACATGTATATGAAAACCTCAGTTGATTGTAATTGTCGGTGCGTTTAGGTGTGAGGTCAACGAGTTCGTCTGATATGTATTCTAACATTTAATAACTCACGCCATATTTGGCGAAATGCGCATACTCTACGATAAAGTCCGCAGAAGAATCAAATGGGTTTGTCGCAAAATTTCTAAATTACGCTTTTCCACCGTATCTTCTGTTTCAATGTCATACTTATGCAATTCTTTAAAAACTTGTATCGATAAATCATATTTTCGAATCGCTTCGGCGTACTCGCCTCCATCTTTCAATTAGTTCCTACCAATCACAAACAGCACAGAAGCCACACATTTTTATCTTTCTCAAGACGGTATCCAGCTTGAAAGAAGGAAATGAAACTTGGGACGTTGAAACAAGAATATAGCTTGTCTTACTTTAATTTCGTATTCAAAGTTGTCAACTCCAGAAGGCAAGGTTGAGCATTAGAAAAACCGAGTCACAAGCGATTCTAGTGTTGACTTCAACTACACTTTTGAAAGTATGTCTGAAAATGACAATGTTGGTAATGTTGGACTCGACGTCAACATCATGAGGGCCATAAAACGGACCGTTCAAGAGGCCATTAATCATGCTCTTTCGGTCCAAATGAAAACAATGATTGAAACCATCATTACCGGGGTCGTGGACGGCTTATCCAAACGCATAAAATGCCTCGAACACGAAAATACAAAACTTCAAAATGAAAATCGCACTCTTAAAGTCGCATTGGATGCCAGCGAACAGTACAGTCGTCGCAATAGCCTGCGTATCTTCGGCATCCCAGAAAGTGCGAAACCAAATGAAAGCACAGATGATATTGTCATGAACTTGTGCAAGTCAATGGGGGCTGATGTCTTCATAGGCGAAATTGACCGTTCTCACAGAACCGGAAAGCCAGGGGGGCCTCAACCGCGCCCTATTCTAGTAAAGTTTGTGAGCTACCGAGCCAGGCAAAAACTATATTCCCTACGGCGGAACCTCAAGACGAACACGGAACATGGTCGTGTTTTCATAAATGAGGACCTCACCCAGCGGCGTGCTCAGTTATTATTTGTCGCGCGTGGGCTTACAAAAGCCAAACGAATTGAAAGCGCCTGGTCTGCCGATGGGACTGTTCTGCTACGGGTGCTGGAAAACGGCGAGTCGAAGCTCAAACGTATCGCCTCGGAATTCGAGTTAGAAAAGTACAAATAAATAAAGCTGATCTATTCTTTTTTGTGCAGTTTACATCCGAAAAATACTTGTTCAATTTAAAAGCATGGATGTCACGGGATTAATGTAACTGTTTACACTAACTATCATGTCTTTCTTTATGCCCCGATTTAATCTGTCAAATCCCGTAATTCTGCAGGACATCGCAACAATGATTTATTTACTTCCTTCAGCTGTATTTTATATTAAATCTAAAAAACTTATAAAACCCTATTGTTTGTAAATGATTATTATTGCAAAAAGCTGTATTTGAGCTAAATCCATTACATATAATTATTATAATTTAAGACACTTTTAACTGTACTTTCCATCAGTATATTTCATATGTTTCGCCATTCAGTCGTTAAAGTACAAGAAATAACTGTATCTGGTGTTGTCATAGATAAAAATTGCCTTTTTCTAACATTTTAACCGAGAACATAGACATATCATTTACGTTGTTCTAAAGTAGTATGTCATTACGCACTAGTTGCGTCTTGAGGTCGTAGTAATTGAAAACTCATATTGTATGTGTCAATTGCGAACAAAAGTCTCTTGATCGATTATATTGATATGTCAAAAATGTGTAAACTACACTTTGGAGCTCTAACTTATCGATTTTATGTTAACAGTATGTCTATATTGACCTTTCGACAGCGAGAGTGAAGCCACGCCCCCCGATTTCAAGGGAGGTCACTCCGCCGAAGTCCGTCATAAAAATGATAAAAATGGCTACGCGAATCGGTACGCTGGAGGATATTCCCGACGATTTCGGTCCAAATTACTTGAAATGCGAACTGTCATTGAGGAAGAAACAAAAGGCGAAGGCGTTTGTTAGTGGCTGCTATCTGGAAAAACTGAGTATAACGTTAGAACATGGCGAGAAAGTTCATTTGCGGGGCGAAATATATCCAAGCCAGAGGAAACTGGAAAACCGACATGTTGTTGATGTTGACATCAGTCCGCTAAACAAATGCATCGTCGATGCGTACTGTTCTTGCAAACAAGGGTAACTTTTCTATTGCTTTCATTTTTTATTTAAAAGCTTTTCAGTGTAAGCGCAGTGCCCGTAAATTGTTATTTTCAAATTGTCATTTATTTTCGCGACCTAATGGAACTGTCAACAAATCCAGGCCCGTACCCAGGCCATGGGCCATGGGCCCCCAGCTTGCTGTCGAGTTATGAGAATTGTAAAACAATGGGCCCACTGCAAATTGTCATATCATTAAAGGATCCACAATCCACTTTCCCTCAATGCAAAAGAGCAGATGTTTTATTGACACTGATAACAAAGGGATTAGCCAGTTGAGATTTGCCCCCTAGGCAACGTTTTCTTATCACCTTGTATACACATGGATTTCGATGAGACAAGTAACCCATAAACCTCATGTATAGACTAACTCCTCCCTGACAGACGCCTATAAGGGCCATTTGGGGGGGGGGTCAAGAAAATTTGGAATTAATAAAAAAAATATGTAAAAGAATATGAAGACATTTATTTGGTATGGTAGACAAGCATAAAATAGACACCATGCAATGTGCCAAATTAAAAAAGTATTCCCGGTCGGGCCCCCCCAGTGAAAAAATCCTTCGTACGGCCCTGAAATCTTATATTGACTGTTCCTTTCTAAATAATTAATGTTTTAAAAAAATAATTTTTATTTTACAGGCAAAGTGGGACATGCTCACACACATTAGCTGTGGTTTCAGCCATTGAGCAGTGGAAAATCGCTGGCTACAAAGAAGTTCCTGCTTTACTGTCATCCACAAGTATTCCACAACAGTGGGACAAGCCTCGTGGACCAAAAGTCAAGGCGGAACCAGCATCGTACATGATTTTCGCCAGTCCAACTAATATTGGTCGAAAAAGGAAACCAATCATGGCCCAATTTACAGACAATCGGTAAAGTATTGTAGTAAATAAAATTAATAAAAAAAGAAAAATAATTAGTCATTTATTTATATCAAGTTACACTTGTTTACATATAAAAGTTTTAAAATTCCTACATAATTTGTCATGTATTTACATTCAGTTACAAACATTGACATGTCATGATCTAGAAACAACTGAATATTTTCAGCTGCTCCAAACAATTATACAGCAATTAATAAGAATTTATTTCACAGGTATTTTTGAGATTTCACTGCCTAGCATATAATAAATTGAATTATATTTTCAGAAAAGTCAAATTAATGAATGACCACATTCAAGATCTGCAGCTATTGACAAGCAGCCCAATCTCTTACTTAGTGGAAGAAATTGATGAGAATACTCCAACTGTTGAGACTCCACTTGGAAATCAAGTTGTTGGCAGTGGACTTGCTTACCATGTAAGTTCAAGGTTATAGTACCACCACATTGACATTTAACTAAAGAACTCTATTATAATAAATTTCATGGTCGATTCATTAGATCTACTTAATCAAAAAACCCATAAAATTTGTTATAAAGCAAGACACAAACCATATCTGATCAATCGTGGCAAACAAACTAAGATCAATCCTATTTGACAAAATTTTAAAGTTTTTTACTCTTGCAATGGCTCTCTCTACATGTACACGATGACGAGCAATTTTCTCAGTAGCTGCAATGTCTGCCTGACTCATTTGCAACCCAGAAGTTGCAAATGGTGGAATGTTTAAGTTAAGGCCAAGTCCATCCAACTCATCTTTTATCTTGAAGCCTTTGTCCACCATCACTCCATCACCCTCGTGAATTTTTCCACACTTCATGAGTGCTTTTAACTGGTCTAAAAACCCACTTTGAGCTGTAAGTTCTTTATCAGAGATGGAACCAGCGAATAGCATTGATGAAAAAATTATTGATCCACGTGGATCTATGCCCACCAGTCCTTTCAGAGTATTACATGATTTGTAATCTGAGTAGCATTGACTTTGTCTGGTCAATGAACTTGGTTTTTGAATTCGAAGTTCAGTGCCATCTATGATTACCAACGTTGTTGGGAACTCCTCTCTGTACCTAGGAGGCATGTTGGCAATTATTGTATTTCGATGTGGCCATATTGGTACAGATCCACAACGGTGAAACATATACTGAATCCAGTTATTGAATATATAGCTTGCATCTTGCATGGAAATGCCAAACAGTTTTCCGATATGCTTGAAGTCAAAGTTTTGTCTGAGCTTTATTAAAACCATTAAAAGTTGATCTTCCATTTTGAATGTTTTGAGGCATGTCAGGTTTTTCTTCATTGAAAATGGCTTCTCCACAGGTAAAATGAATTTCATAAATGCCTCAAATTGACTATGATTAAGGCCGGTGTAATATATAAACTCATCATATTTAGTGTTTTTTCTCAATGACTCACAACTGAATGTTGGAGCAATATTTGTGGAGGTAACTGCTGGTTCCTGACTGGACGTGCTGTCTTGTTCCTTTCGAAGAATGTTCTCCTTGTCTAGTATCAATTTGGCCAAATGTCGTTTAAGTTGCTCATTCTCAGCAGCCAAGGCCAGCATGTTCATACCTAAACTTTCTGAAAAGGAAAAATAAATTAGTGTCTTGTTCTGATAAAATTGAACTTAATGCATGTGCATTAAGTGGTGTCCCTGATTAGCCTGTTCGGACTGCACTGGCTAATCTAGGATGACACTTTACGCACATGCATTTAGCCCTGTTTTCTCAGAACGCGACTCATTAAATTACTTGCATGTATTTTTAGGCTCCTCTAATGCAGTTGGTGCATGCAGTACGAAATGAGACAGGGTGTGGGAACTTATCATTGCCTGTAGACCGTGCCTTAAATGAGGAAATTCACATTTTGCTGCAACAATATGCCCAACACTGGCAGGATTTAGGGCTTAGTTCTGATGAAAGCAGGGAACTGGAAAGATCTACAAGGCTTCAAGCAAGTTCTAAGAACTGGTTTAGTGAGCGCCAAAAGCGAGTGACCGCTTCAAACTTTGGGGCAGTTATGAATAGGAAGAAGGATATAAATGACGCCTTCATGAAAAATACTTTTTTTCGGAGCCAGTTTGTTTCCAAAGCAACCACGTATGGCCATATAAATGAGAGAACTGCGAAAATAATGTACATTAACAAGACTGGCACCCACTTGCATGATGTTGGATTAATAGTCAATTCCAAATTCCCATTTCTAGGTGCTTCACCAGATGCCATTGTCTGTGAAAATGGGAAAGTAGGATTAGTTGAGGTGAAGTGCCCTTACTCAGCTAGAAATTTGTCCCTTGATGAAATACTCAATGGAAATGTTCCAAATTTCTTTTTGAAAAAAGTAGGGGGAAGTGTTGCTTTAGAAAAAAAACATAGTTACTTTTTCCAAGTGCAGGGCCAGTTGTTAGTGTCAGGATTGCAGTTTTGCGACTTTGTCGTGTATATTAATGACAACATTTATATTGAAAGAATTGAACCGGACGAGTCCATCATGAATTCTTTGTTAAGAAAATTGTGTATATTTTATTGTGAACACTTCAAGGCATATTCACAGAACCAGAGTAAGAAATAATTCCTTACCAGTCGACTTCTCATTCGTTGGCGGCTCCTGGATCTCAGATCTCACTGTTTCAGTAACTATAGGTGTCTGTGGTGATACATGTATCATTTCGTTTGAACTGAAACATATAAATGCATTTTTTTAAGAAAAAAAATTGTTTGATTCTTACGTCATAGTGAAGCATTCTTAGATGAATACAAATATTTTGTTGTTATTTCTTTTACCCAATTCATAATCATAAAGAGAAACAAATGTTTTGTTCAACCATCAATTGATGATTTTAATTTTGTATATGACTACCAACCAGCCAGTTTAAGTCCTGGGCACAAGGTTATAAAACTTTAAGCATACTCGAGCAAAATCGAACTCAAGGATTTCTCCAAACGATTGGGAAGTATTCAACTTCACCAATATTTAATTTGGTCAATCGTGTCGAGTTCTAATTGACAAATAAAAAACAAACTCAAATAAAGGCAAAACAAACTCCAAAATTCTTCAGTTTCATTTGGCTTGATCATGCTCAAAATTTCATAACCTCAGGGCCTGGTCTACCTCAAGAGTCACCCTGTGTGATAATGCCCCAGAGGGCCATGCACAGAAAAACTTAATTTGGAAGAAAGAATCAACATTGTATTCACATATAATCAAAGGATTTGCTTAAAAGAACTCAAATACTGTACATACCTGAAAGATTGAGTAAGTACAGTCCTGGCTTTCTTTCTTGGAGGCTCCGATAATGGCCTGATTTTTGGTGGTGGTCTGACTGGAGTCAGCATCTCATAGGATGTAGCTGGCCTTGGATCTGGATTTTCCTTGTCAAAATGCTGAGGGTACAAAAAAGTAATTATATTATCAAAATATCTTAAAATATAACACAATTACTTCAAAGATGGCATGTTGAATTGTGTAAACGTATTTAATTAGTAGCATATTGAGAAATTTCAATACCCACTATTGATAATTATAGGGTCATCTCAAAATTTAAGACTATGGCCTGTTCTTTGTTATTTTACTGTTTTTTCTCAAGTTTTTTTGTATGTTTCAAACAAACATTGTAGGACCAGGTCATCTGTGCCTAATAGCAGCTACGCCCCTGCTAGATCAAGATATATTGTTGAGTTATCGCTGGTAGTGTGGCTCCGGAAACTCCAAGTTAAACAAACGAATGGGTTTTTTAATCTATCTTTTCTTTACTTGTTGAGAATAATTATCGTTCAATGTTAGCCTATGTTGTTGGGACTGTAATGTTAGCCTATGTTGTTGGGACTGTAATGTTAGCCTATGTTGTTGGGACTGAAGTTCAAGCTGGTACACTCAGGCAAATGTTTGTTGGTCGCAAAACTGGTAGAGACCAAGAAAACTGGTAGTGACCCAAAACATTGGTAGTAAAGTGATTATGAGAGGAAAAATTGCACCCAGTGTTGGGCTCGAACCCACGACCACAGTAACACTAGACACAGTGCTCTACTGACTGAGCTAACTGGTTGTTGCCCCCACACAGTCACTACACTAGGGGAAGAAATGCTGGGAAACATAGCACTAAAAGAAAAGAACCCCCTTTTTGCCTGTAAGTTAGATGAAACTCATGTCACAAACAGACATAAAGGGACCTATAAATAAAGAGGTTCTTGCATCTAAAAATAAATATAGTCTTCCCGATCGATGAGTCAGCAGATTTAACCCTTTCAGTGCGGGAACCGAGTTGTGAAGGCCTTTGCAAACAGTTTGGATCCAGATGAGACGCCACAGAACGTGGCGTCTCATCTGGATCCAAACTGTTTGCTATTCTGATAGTATTCTTTGAAAAAAAATCGAAGAAAATGCTAATTTTAGAAATTTAGCAGACGACATTTTAGCAGACGACATTTTAGCAGACGACAAATTTCCCAGTATGCAAAGGGTTAACCCTACAAAGAATTGCACTGTGGGTAGATAAAGTTTCAAGTATGCGGATAATCAAACGAGCTTAAAAGGCTTTTATGGCACGAAAAAGATGCATAAAACATGGGATTCGCGGGAGGGATTCGATGGCTCATCAATCGTCGGAAGTATACAAATGTATTTAAAGCTGTAAACCGTTTCTATACAAATTGCCTGGAGCGAAAACTATTGAATTTTGACACTTTCGGAACATGGTAATACACAAAGCAGGATCAACTAAAACATCGAAAACACAGAGACAGCAAGCACTATGTATTTTGCATGTAGATTTGACCCTGCTTTCATATGGGTCAAACTGCAAGTGAAATGCGCAGTGTTCTGTTGGTACCAACAGCATAGGATCTTAGGATAACACAACTGGGATTTACACCAAGTAAGAACAAATATACAATACCTTAGAACAAACGTAGACGTGTTTTGCTTTCGGGCGATCGCTTAATATTTCGAGATTAAGCTGTTCGTGTGGACGACCACAAAGACGAATCCAACGTTTGCATTTTTCAAGACTTGTACCCGGTTTAGGAAATGGAATAAACGTAGTTCCATCTATTAACCGTTCTGGATACCTTGTGTCTGAATTACAAGTGCCATAACAGCACCTTTTAACCATTTTCTTTGTTTAAAACACAGAATAGCGTAAGAGCTTGTGTGCCCGTCAACGGCGAGTTTGACGGACAAAATGGCGGATAGAAACGGACTGTGTGTTGTCCAGAACTATGCTGTAATCTGATTGGTTAATAAGCCTGTCAATCATTCGGCTGTCGAAAGGTCAATTGTACTATTTTATGTCTGAATTCCAATACAATTTATGCAGTGTTGTGTCCTAATTGATGTAAACTAAGTTGTTCTAAAGTAGTATGTCATTACGCACTAGTTGTGACTTAAGGCTTTAGTAATTGATAACTCATATGTCTGTATAAATAGTAAAAAAGAAATGTCTCTCGATCGATTATATTGATATGTCAGAAAATGTGTAAACTGCACTTTGGGGCTCTAACTTATCGCTTTTCTGTTAACAGTCTTTTTTAGTTTGTACTCTTTTTATGTCTGAATTTCAATACAATTTGCGCAGTGTTGCATCCTGATTGCTGTAAACTAAGTTGTTCTACAGTAGTATGTCATTACGCACTAGGTGTGACTAGAGACTTAAGTATTTGTTAACTGTTCTTGTCTGTGCAAATAGTAAAACAATATGTCTGACTTCCAATACAATTTATGCAGTGTTGCGTCCTAATTGATGTAAACTAAGTTGTTCTAAAGTAGTATGTCATTGCGAACTAGTTGTGACTTGAGACTTTAGTAATTGGTAACTCATATTGTCTGCGTAAATTGTAAAAAATAATGTCTCTTGATCAATTATGTTGATTTGTCGGAAAATGAGTAATTACACTTTGTAACTCTAAGTTTCCGCTTTCCTATTAACAGCCTCTTTATAGTTTACCTTTTTTTTCTACCAGTACAATTTAAGCAGTTATGCATCTTAATTGATGTTAACTTGTACTATATGTGTAATTGTGCGTGTGTGGTGCATCCACTTGTGAACACGTGCTATTTCAAAAATACAATGTTACAAATAGAGCTTAACATGTCCTTGGTCTAAATCTGTTGTTAACTTAACTATTATTCCTATTGTATCCCTAAAAACGCCACAAAGTGCGCAAGTGCTACTTTATCTTATTTAAATTTCTCGAGTAAAGTGTAATACACAATGCACAATCTATTCAATACCAAACTAGAGGGGTTATGTGTTTATCTCTCTGATGTAATGTATATAACATAATTTTGCTGTGTTTTCTGCATACATATTTTTCTGCAATTCGTTAAATGCTTTCACATTCCCATGCATATAAGTGTGTTCGTCTGAGCAGATAGCATCATAGTTTTTGATGTAATGTATATCACCTTATATTGTTGTGTTTTCCATACATTTATCGCTGCTATTCGCTAATTGCTTACACATTCTTATGCATATAAGTGTGTTCTTTCGAACAGATGTGACCAAAGTTTATGCTGCATTGAAAATCAGCTAATATTGATGCTTTCTTTATTTATATGCTACTGTTTTCGTTAAATGCTCTCACATTTTGTATATATGTAAGTGTGTACTTTTACGTACATTATCATCCTTACACAGATGCTCATTTTAATCATTTTCAATCATTATTTCTTTTTTCTTCAAGGATGTACTATTTATAATCGTGTACGTACATTATCATCGTTACACAGATGCTCACATAAATCATTTACAACCACTATTTTCCTTTTCTCCAAGGGTGATTTATTTATAATCGAACGGTTTGACTGATTTTTCTAGGATTTTTGTTTCATATTATGATCTGCACATCAAACATAACCTAACATATCATTAAAATGTTACCTAACATTTTATCTTCCTTTAGCATCGTCCTCTTTGCCTTTCTTTTTCCTATACTCTCTTTTATTTCAACGTCCTATTTGAAGCAGTTCTGTAGCAAAAGACTTAATCCAATGTTAATATCAGCCTTGCAATATGTTTGTATGATCAAATGCATTAAACGTATCATGTCAGCGTTTCTGGCTCACCTCGTCTTCATTGGAACATATCATTATGTTGTACCTTAAACAGAGACCAAAAAACGCTGTCATGTATGCGTATCGACCACCAGCTATTTTTCAAATTCTCATACACGTAGTATTTGCATACCAATTATGGCTTAGTGTTGTTAGTCTCTTTTCATTACAAAGTAGTGTCTACCAGTCTATAAATATATCACGAAGTATTGAACACCCTCGTAAGCGTATCCCGATAGGAAAAAATATACATACTGATATTATCTTTCTCAAAACTGTCTTACAATGTTTCCTGTTTGGTTTAACATGCTGCTGGATTTCTTTAGTTTTATTACGCTCGGGTGATAAACATCCAAACCCAGGGCCACCTTGTCTGAGACATCTTATAACACAAATGCAAATAATTCCTTATCCACTCCCGATGCCTCTGCAACACACCACTTAAGTTTTATTCATTATAATATTCAAAGTCTGATGCAAAAATAGATGTTTTGTATACAGGGCTACGTGATTTTGATATAATTAGTTTTACTGAAACATGGTTAAATAGCTCTATTTCATCTACTGATATTCTTTTCGAAGGCTTCCACCAGCCAATTCGCAAGGATCGACTAGACTCTTATGGGGGCGTTGCTATATACGTTAATAAAATATTGCTTTCAAACGAAGACACGATCTCGAATTAAATAACGTTCAGTCTTAATGGATTGAAGTGTTCCCCTCGAAACATAAATCCGTTATTTGTTTGGCTTGTTTTATAGACCGCCTAGTGCGGATAGATCGTATATGCATTCTATTGAAAATTCTATAGGACTAGCCAGAGACACACAAATAAATGATATCATTATTACTGTTGATTTTAATATATAAATACTATCGCCGAATTATCAGCACGAACAATTAACGAATTATGTCTACAATATGACTTAACGCAACTAATTAATGAGCCAACACACTACACTGAACACTCATCTTCCATAATTGATCTTATCTTTGTAAGTAATCCGAATACCGTATTACTTTCTGGAACAGGTGAACCCATTTTAGACCAAACTATTCGGTACCACTGCCCTGTTTTTGTTACATTAAAATTCATAAAACCTATACGTAAAACGTTCTATCGACATATCTGGCGTTACAACATTGGTGATTATTCCAAACTTCGACAACTAATGACAGATACTAATTGGGGTTTTCTTAAATGCGAAAATGTTGATATTTATGCAGAAAATATTACCAAGACAATTTTACAAATTGCTGGCTCATGTATTCCTAACAAAAATGTATGTATACGTTCTCGTGATCTCCCCTGACTAAATAATATTATAAAGAAAAAAATTCGACAACGAAAGCGTCTATACAGAAAGGCCAAGCAATTAAATAGCGATATGCATTGGTTAAATTTTCGTCGTGTCAGGAATGAAGTCGTTTTACTTCTACGTTACTCAAAAAATGAATACTTTAACAATATTGCACGTATACTGAAATCATCTGACCTTTGCGCAAAAGACTGGTGGAAAACACTTCGAACATTTATTCCTACTAACAAAAACAATTCAATTCCACCTCTTTTCGACGAACAATTAGGTATCTTTGTAGCAAATGACTCCTGTTAAGCCGATATGCTAAACAGGTATTTTGCAAACCAATGTTCAATTGACGAAAGCAACCACTAACTTCCAATAATCAACAATTCTAACGCTAACACTCTTCAGAATATTCATATAACACAGGAAGAAGTAACTGACTCAATCAAATGTCTTAAGTTAGGCAAAGCATCTGGTCCTGATGGAATTGATAATCGTATCCTCAAAGAAGCAATGCATCAATTAAGCTACCCACTGTGTGATCTTTTTAACTCTTGTCTTAATACCCACAAAATGCCTTCTTGTTGGAAAATTGCTAATGTGTGTCCGATTTTTAAAAAGGGTGATCCAGCGAAAGCGTCCAATTATCGACCAATATCATTGCTAAATACTATTGAGAAGGTCTTTGAGAGGATATTGAATAAACACATTTTTAATTTCTTCGAGATAATTCACTCTTTGCGCCCACTCAATCTGGCTTCTTGCCTGGTGATTCGGCTGTTAATCAGCTTACATATATTTATAATACTTTTTGCAGAGCACTAGACAATGGCCTTGAGGTCAGAGTAATCTTTTTTGATATAAGTAAAGCTTTTGATAAGTATTGGCATAAAGGTGTATTATACAAACTACAACAAGCAGGCATTCGTGGAAATATATTATCTTTCTTGACTTATTATCTTTCTGATCGCAAACAAAAAGTAATCCTACCGGGAGCGCACTCAATCCCTATTGAAATTCTCGCCGGTGTCCCTAAAGGTTCTATTCTAGGTCTACTTATGTTTCTTGTGTATATAAATGATATTATTGCTGATATACAAGCACATATACATCTGTTTGCTGACGACACTAGTCTGTTTATGGTCGTTAATTCGCCAAACGAATCTGCAGCCGTTTTGCAATCAGACATTGATAAAATATCCAGTTGGGCTGACAAATGGTTGGTATGTTTTAACCCCTCAAAATCCGAATCAATGCTTATATCTCGAAAACTAAATAAACCATCTCATCCACCATTGACCATGCATAACGTGAATATAGCCATCGTTGATGTCAATAAACACTTAGGTGTTTTTATCTCTAATGACTGCACTTGGCATGCTCATTTGCCATACTTAAAGGAAAAGGCATGGACACGCGTTCATATAATGCGTCGGTTAAAATCAATGATTGCTAGAAAAACTCTCGAAAAAATATATTTTTCTTTTATAAGACCAATCCTTGAGTACTCAGACGCTGTATGTGATAATTGTACGCAATATGAAAAAGATGACCTAGAAAAAATCCAAACCGAAGCCGCGCGAATAACGTCTGGATGCACACGCTTAGTCTCAGTAGAAGAACTTTATAATGAGCTAGGCTGGGAAACTATCAGACAACGAAGACGCAAACACAAATTAATATAAATGTATAAAATGAACTCTAGTAATGTACCAAACTATTTGCAATCCCTTTTACCCGCTACAGTTGGATCGTTTAGCAATTACTCATTAAGAAATTCGTCACATCTCCAAACTATTCAAGCGCGAACGTCACTGTACTCAAATTCGTTTTTACCATCCACTGTATGTGAATGGAATAATCTTCCCGATGAAATAAAAAACGCCGAATCGATAAATTCCTTCAAAAGTCAAATTAACATAGATCGACAGACTCCAAATCCCTTATTTACATACGGTGAAAGACGCTCTCAAATGCTACACACGCGCTTACGAACAAAATGTAGCGCCTTAAACGAACACCTTTTCCGACGCAATATTGTTGCATCCCCGCTATGTCTATGCGGACTTCATGACACGACGTCGCCTTACTTTCTTGAATGCACTCGGTATGTACATATTCGTGGCGAATTTCTGAGCTCAATATCCGCATATTCCGTTCCATGCGTTGAAACTATTCTATATGGAGACAACACTTGTGACTACTTAACGAATACTAAAATAGCCGATGCAGTGCATGCATTTATTATTAAAAGTAAGCGATTTGATTCGTAATATGCTACAGAACTCTCTTCCCCCCCCTCTCTCTCTCTCTCTCTCTCTCTGTCTTTCTCTCTCTCTCTCTCTCTCTCTCTCTCTCTCTCTCTCTCCTCTCTCTCTCTCTCTCTCTCTCTCTCTCTCTCTCTCTCTCTCTCTCTCTCTCTCTCTCTCTCTCTCTCTCTTTCTCTCTCTCTCTCTCATACACATCCCAAATGTCCGGTTTTTTTAATCCGGTGTTTTCACGGTTGAAATAATATTTTTCTTTTGTTTAATATTGAAAAAAGTGTGTTTTTTCTAAATGTAATAAATAAATATCGTTTTTTTTCTTGATTATACATTTATACATTTATTAAACATCATAATTAATTTTTAACTCCTCCATTGACGGTCCGAAACCCGACTGAAAAAAGAGGAGGGTGAGCGTCGGGCAAGCACTCTAGCTACAGATACGCCTAACAGCTGCCTACGCTGAGATGATGATGCTGTGTATCCGACTTAAGGATGATAACAAGCAAATAACAGGAACGCGTTTATAGATTTATTAACAGTGTTATTTCCTGTACAGTCATCAGGCGGTTGCACACAACTATATATATTCGGTATAGTATAAATCCCCGACAATACATGACACATACCTTTCCCCTTATATGATATAAAATTACCATTATTTCCACTATAGAGGTTACATAGTCAATCTGTTCTTTATGTCTTTAAGATAACACTCACAATGTATTTTTTTAAACATGCTGAAACATCGATGTTCATGAGGCAAACGTTAAGTGTCAAGTGTTCTCTCCTTATTACATGGAATATTACTTTGGATTGTGTGTTTTTTAAATACATTTAATAATATTCATCACAATCTAACTAAAAAAAACAACAACACTAAAAACATAAAACTAAGAAAATTTAATTAGAGTTCTTGATTACCCAGGGCATTATTATGTCCCTTTAAACACGAGTTATCAAGTAATATATTTAATTTATCAACTATGAACATCTGACAAAAGTTCTTGATTACCCAGGGCATTATTATGTCCCTTTATACAAGTAATCAATATAAAGAAGTGAAACTCCAGCTGCTGGAGCAGTATTTAATTTTCATTAAAAACAATTAGTTGGTCCTTTATTTAAGGCAAGTGACCGATTGCCAAAACAGTACAAAACAGCACAATACAGCACAATACAAACCAACATAAACACAAACTATGAATAAAGCTGGGGTCACCGCCTTGGAACGGTCAATGCAAAGCATTGGGGGTTTAAACCTGGTTATAGAGCGCTCAACCTCACACTTGGCCCAGCAATATTCATAATACATTTAAGTGTAAATAAAATTTAACGTCATAGCATTGTAACTCAAATTAAACAATAATAAAAAGGAATTAAAACGCATTCAATTTAATTACTATTTAATTACTCAATTGCATTTAAGATACAAGAGTAACAGAATTACAACTTTTTGACGAACGATCAAATAAAACTATTAACAATTGTCAACTACATTCCTTCTTTATAGAAAAGATTTGAGAATATAGAATCATAGAGTTAATATCTCAGATAATCATCTCGCAAATACAGGAAGAAGCAGCAATAATGGGTGTAAAAATTCCATATTACATAGCTTGGTTGTTTATGTGACTGCTAAACAAATTCAAAATAATTAAATCAAACAAGAAACGCCTATCAAAGAGAAAATATAAATAAAATGGAACGTTATAAACCCAATGACCTATGCATGTAGATTACAACTGGGAAAGTCGGTCGTATGACGTCACAAAAATCCATAATGACATAATGACGTGAACAAATTCCAAGGGCAGTACTAAATAAAAATATTAATGGGGCTGTGCTACTAATAAAACAAGTTTAGGTGATTTAATATTAAGAAGCAAATGAATAAAAATGCTAATTCCATTAAAGCGACATTATTGGAATCAAACAGTATATAGGTGTTTAGACAACTGAAGACAAAAATGATTTGATGTACGATTTAAGTCCAAATGTAGTATACGTGCAGATTTGTTCGTACGACACAATGACACAATTTTATTCAACAGTGAAAAATGCCTATAATGTAGTATTCATGCAGATTTGTTCATACGACACAATGACACAATTTTATTCAACAGTGAAAAATGCCTATAATATCACTAATGATTCCAAATTTTAAGGGAAGAAAGATATAGTGAATCGAAAACCATCAAACACGTGTTTTTAAGTACATAAGCATCGTATCCTTTTGATAAAAACAAGTTTATTAAATTGAAAAGTTTAATATGAACATTTGGTTTTACATATTTTAATTTGCGGACACGCTTCAAAACATCTCCGTAAAATGATGGATGGGAGATTCCATTATTTAAATGCCATTTTAAAGAAACATTATATTTTGAAATTAAATCACCATACTTAGAGTAAAATCTAGCAAATTTATTTCTTAGGTTATGATACAAAAAGCCTTGTTTTAGCAATTTTTAAGTTAATATTAGATTACGATCATTAAAATCTTTAATTCACGAACATGCTCTGGCATAACGTACCAACTGCGAAACGTAAATACCATAGGAAGGTCCTTTAGGGATGTTGCCATCTAGAAACGGAAAATTCACAATTTCAAAGTTAAAATCGTCCCGTTTGTCGTATAAGTCACATATCTAATTTATCTGGCTTCTTCCTTTCCCTCAAGGGATAGCGTCGACTTGAGGATGACGCTTATTGTCTGCATGGAGCTGACGCTTCTGTCTCAGTCGGTTTTGATGGTGGACTAGTGACTCTAGAATTTGACTCAGGAACCAATTCAGGAACTGTACCGGTGTTAATTGCTTCAGTAACTGGTATATCGATGGGTATGATGGAACGCGATATAGGAGTATTTTCCGAAGATGCACGAATTTGGTCTGTGTGTCTACGCCAGATGACTCCAGGCTCAATTTCCACCTCGTAAAAGACCGGACCTGTTTTCCCACGAATGACACCAGATGTCCAGTTTTCGCATCCCACTCTGTAATCACGCACTGCAACATGTTCACCAATTTCAAAGTGCCCATTGTTGATTGATCGCACCATCTTTGATTGTTCATTTTCAACAAGACATTTTTAGACTTGGTTTTACTTGATCCAGTCTGGTCACCAAAAATCAACCTATGAACAACTTGGCTGGGGTTTCTTTTGTGGTAGAATGCTCTGTATTACGGTACTGTATCAAAAATTTTGAAACTTTTGTCTAAATTGTTCTTTGATCGTGCTTAGCCGCTTTAAGCGCCTGTTTCATAGTCTGAACAAATTTATCCGCCAATCCGTTTGTTCTTGGGTGATATGGTTCACTGCGAAAATGTTTCACACCATTCATTTTCAGAAAATGCTTGAATGTTTCACTGACGAATTGTGGACCATTGTCACTCACAATTTCTTGACAGACTCCAAAGTCTGCAAATATAGCCCTTATCACTTCTATGGTATGCATGGCTGTAGTCTTTTTCATTACATTTACAATTGGCCATTTTGAGTATGCATCAACCAGAACAAAAAAAATATATCCATGAAATGGTCCCGCGAAATCAATATGTACCCTTGACCAAGGCTTTGTTGGGTATTCCCATGGATGGATGGGTGCTTCTGGAGGGCTAGGATTGTTGGCCATGCAACCAGAACATCTTTTGGTCACATTTTCCAACTCAGAGTCCAAATTGGGCCACCATACATAGCTTCTAGCCAAAGACTACACCACACCTATGTGTCCTTCATGGAGTTCTTCAATAACTTTTCTGCGTAATGCTGCAGGGATAATAACTCTTGAACCCCACATAATATAACCTTGGTCTAGAGAAAGTTTTTTTTGTCTCTGTATGTACGGTTTTAGTTCATTTTTGACCACATACATATCCATGTTACTCATTCCAGTTGCTACCATTTCGTACACTTGCGATAAAATTGGATCGTTTTTTGTAGCATTTGCTATTTGCAAACAGGTAACTGGAAGGTTCTCCATCATATGATTAAGAAACTCTTCTGTTGCGTCTATATTGTTCACATCCGTTTCATTCAACGGTAATCTGGACAGACTGTCGCAGTTCCCGTGACCTTTAGTGTTTTTGAATTGTATGTCATACCCATATCCTGTCAAGAATAAGGCATACCTTTGCAATCTTGCTCCTGTTGTGGGATTTATTCCCTTTTTTGGTTTAAATATTGTGATCTGTAATTAGTGTGAATTTGTTCCCGTACAAGTACATATTAAACTTTTTTACACCCCATACCAAAGCCAAAGCTTCTTTGTCAATTTGACTGTAATTCTTTTCAGCTGTGTTGAGAGTTCGCGAAGCAAATGCTATTGGTCTTTCTGATCCATCTGATAACTTGCATCACACGCGAGCATTACTGGTTATGTCAGATCATAGTTTATCAGAACCAAATCTGATGTGATCATCCCTTTAACTTTTCTTACAGCATTTTTCATTCTTCTGTCCAACTCCACTGCGCATCTTTTTTTAGTAATTGATGCAACAGATACAGCACTGTTGAGAGATTTTTCATTTATCTTGAGTAATATTGTACAAATCCAAGAAAAGCTCTCAATTCTTTGATATTATTCATTTCTGGTGCGTTAACTATCGCTTTAATTGTGTCTTCTGTTTTGTGTAACCCATATTCATCAACTTCATGACCGCAAAACTCAATTTTTCTCTGGAAGAATTGACATTTGTCAGGATTAACTCTGATGTTGTACTCTTCTAATTTGTGTAGCACTTTTTCAATGTTCTCTAAATGAATTTCCTCAGTACTGCCAGTGATAATCATATCGTCCAAATTACTCTTTCCCCAAGAATTCCACACATTATTTGCTCTATAGTTCTCTGAAATATTGCAGGAGCTGAAGCAATACCAAACATTAATCTGTGGCTTCTAAACAATCCTTTGTGAGTGCTAAATGTCAAGAGCTCTTTACTTTCTTCATCAACTTCCATCTGAAGATAATATAAAGAAGTGAAACTCCAGCTGCTGGAGCAGTATTGAATTCTCATTATACACAATTAGTTGGTCCTTTATTTAAGGCAAGGCAAGTGACCAATTGCCAAAACAGCACAATACAAAACAACCTACATAACACATAAATTAATAAAGCTGAGGTCACCGCCTTGGAACGGTCAATGCAAAGCATTGGGGGTTTAAACCGGTTTTAGAGCGCTCAACCTCACACTTGGCTCAGCAATATTCATGATACATTTAAGTGTAAATATTATTTAACCTCATAGAATTTTAACTCAAATTAAACAATAATAAAAGGGAATTAAAACACATTCAATTTAATTACCATTTAATTACTCAATGGTAGGAAAGAGACCAGAGCAACAGAGCTACAACTTTTTGAGGAACGATGAAATGAAACTACCAACAAGTGTCAACTACATTCCTTCTTTATAGAAACAGATTTAGAAATAAAGCATCATAAAGTTAATAATCCAGATCATCATCGCGCATATACAGGAAGAAGCAGCAATAATGAGTGTAAAAGTTCCATATAACATTGCTTGGTTGTTTATGTGACTGCAAAACAATAATCAAACAAGGAACGCTTGTCAGAGAGAAAAGATCAAAGCGCTGAAGGCACTGAAGATGTTCGCTATTGCATAATTTAACACGCAATTCATTTTTGAAAATCATTCGCAAGTTTGAAATGAACATACGCCATTCAGCTTTATAAAGTGTGTGTCATAGCGCACGGGTCGAGTGTTGTGTGCACTTTTTATCATCCTTATTATTTCATAGAAATAACTAAGACAAAATAAAAACAACATGCTTTTTGGAAGCTCTGAAAGCACAGAAAGTATGATGAAAATGGTAATGAGAACTTAATATAAAGAAAATTTGCAGTCACCATCATATTAAAGGAATATTTTTTCTAATATCAAATGACTATCTCACCAAGAATATAAATTCATAATGAAAGTTCCGTGTACAAAACTTTTGATTTTTGACACCATATACAAATTCAAAATATACAATAATCTTCGTATCTTGTATATGGAAGAATAAAAGTATATAAACATTGCTGTTTATGCTTTACTTGTTATCCGAGCAGTTCACACGGTGTCAACAACGCTAACATAAACATTGGTATAGATCACTAATGCGCTTTTAGGCGTAGCTGTTTCAGTTTTCATCTTAGTGACTTTTACATAACGCCAACAGACACGCATGAATATTTTCGAATATTTAATAAGCTAATTCGAGATACAACCTCTGAATTTTTGCTACATCACTGCGTATGTGATCAATTCAAGGGATGTAGCACTGTTCAGTGTAAGGAATTTCGGACTACTCTCTGTATGCTCAAACGACACAAATTGTGGCCCTGTTACAATTACGCGTTACAATCCATCTCGCAGAATTTCATTTTCGCCTCCAAGATGAGAAAACAATCATTAGCGAAATAGTATAGTGTCACGATAAGAGAAAATCGTTTAATTATCATACCACAATGTTTGCCGTACTTGGTCAGCACGTCTGGAAATCATTCCTTAATGGGTGGATAGGCTGCCATTATTAACATGTTTGCTATTTTAATTCAATTTTGTATCAATAAGCATTGTTCTTAAATGTGGCATTTTCAATTCGCAATGCGATTTGTAATGACCCGCGTCATGCGAAAATGGGTCTTATTCCATATTCGCCCATCATATTAATAGCCCACTCAGCAATCCCTCCTTCTGGTAAGGAGAAACATAACATATTGAGTGATTTTAAAGCGAACAGCATCGCCTATGGCCTGATGGCGCAAAAGCACATGTTGGGTTTAACAAACGCTTGCCGAAACGCATAAGACCCATTTTCGCATCACGGCGCTATTGATGTGTGATTTAAATGTGTCGAAAGAAAACTGCGTTTAAATCAAATATAAACATACGATATAGTTCGATAGTGAAGAAAGATACTCATAACAAGGCATATGAGGACACATATGAAGTTCTCTCCCGTAGTATATTTTTTATTTACTCACACTAATGTGTGGTTTGACAATGCTAACACACATTTCATGCGGTGAATATGCAGCTTACAAGTGAAAAACACAACACAATAGTTTAACTTTTGTTTAATTGTATTTAATTATTTAGAAAAGTAAATTGCTAACTTTATTTCAAAGTCAGCGTATACGCCGACTACATTTTAAAAAGACATTTATTGTTATAAATATATTTAATATAATATATTAAGTTGTTTTCGGTTTTAGCGATTAAAAAGCATTTTCGAAGTTGCCTATAGTATGCCTGTAGTAATTGATGAACTCATATCCAACTGTGTATGTATTGAGAACTGTGAATATAAACAAGCTAAACCTTCTACTAACCTTCTACTATTGCGTTGCTAGCCCCCGTAAATACAAAAGATCGCCGCTATCTGTTGAGAACCAAAGAACGTTTTCCAGAAATAACCGCTGTAGTAGCATGAACGAGGTTATGAAACAGGTCATTCGTATTATTATTATAAATTGTGTGTTATATTCGGGTTTAGCGATTATGAAACATTTTTGTTTTGTTTTTTCTATCGTATCGCTGAAGTTATTGTTGAACTTATGTTCAATGTTTTATAAAATGAGAATATAAATAAGCGTCAACTTTTTCCCGAATCTCTCAATTTACGACCTGTACTACGTCATTGAGTTGTATGTGAGAGCGTAACCTATTTCGTTGTTATAACCCGTAAACATTCCTTTGTTTATCGACAGGCGCATCTATTAATAGTCTCATAATGCCAAAACACCCGCGAAAAAGAACCACGTGACCAAATAGGACGCAAAACGCAAATACCATGCGACTACGACTTTTATTATGTAAGAACGCTCCGCAATTCCTTTGAAGCCGGAGCCTTGTGATTGCTATTACGTAAAGAATTGACCTCTAACTGAAGTAAGCAAAGGAAACGCTGCACCTAATTGACCCATTCCTTCTATGTGCGAAGGCAGATTGAATTTTACTAATGTATGGTTTGCCTATTATAACACACATTATAATGCGGTAAATATGCGACTAACAAGTAAAAAACACTATAATTAAACTTTTGTTTTGAATTAAGTTATTTAGAAACCAAAATTCCAAACCTTATTTCAAAACAGCAAGACTACATATTTTAGAGAATATTCTTGTTATATTTAAATGTTTTTTAACAGTTTCAGCGATAATGAAACATTTTTAATGTTGTCTATCGTATCCCTGTAATAATTGTTGAACTCGTGGTCAACGCATTATTAATTGAGACCTGTGAATATAAACAAGCGTAACCTTATACTAGTGCGTTATTCTCACCCGGACTCCCCTTTGTTTATCGCCAGCCTCAGAGTTATGAATGAGATGAGCGAAATGCTACGTCACGCAGACGCAGCAGAAAGAGGACTATTTTAATCATTCATAAAGAATCTCCTCCGCGACACGTACAATACGATCATTGTTTTTTATTCTTTTCTATAAAACACCATTCGAAACTATTGCATTTAGCACGATATTAATATACTGTTTCCTTTTGTGAATAAACATAATTGGAGAACTCAAACCTCTTACATAAATTATACAACTCTTTATTGCGCGTAGTAAGCGGGAATTGGGTAAATCATACCTAGGCCGTACCGACCTGAAATTTACAATAAAGCGACCATCTAAAAATGAAAATTGAACGCTATAAACGCAATGACCTATGCATGTAGATTACAACTGTGAAAGTTGGTCGTATGACTTCTTCAGGGGTGTATACAGATATGAGTTAACGATTCTCCAGTGCGAATGCACAATAGAGCCATTGTCTTGTAAAAATCGCAGCCACAGGAAACACGCTGATTTATGCCATGTGCTTTAGACTGGCGCCCTCGGTGTTTATGATATCGATGAAATTGTAAAAATTGAGGTTAACTTTTTGGCATTCAGTCCTGTTTTATAGCTTTGTGTCGTTTTATTTTTTGCATTTATTTATTTACGCATATTAAAATTGTATTATAGACAGACGCCCGTGAAATTCATGATTCGATTTGCGATGTGAGTCTAAATGTATTTTTTATGCAGATTTGTTCATACGACACAAAGACACAATTATGTTCAACAGTGAAAAAAATGCCCATAATATCACTTAAAGATTCCAAATTTTAAGAGAAGAAAGATACAGTGAATCGAAAACCAACAAACACGTGTTTTTAAGTACGTTAGCATCATATCCTTTTGTTAAAAACGAGTTAATTAAATTGAAAAGTTTAATATAAACATTTTCTTTAACATATTTTAATTTGCGAACACGCTTCAAAACATCTCCATAAAATGATGGATGGGAAATTCCATTAGTTAAATGCCATTTTAAAGAAACATTATATTTTGAAATTAAATCACCATACTTTGAGTGAAATTTAGAAGCATTTTTTCAGGTCTATTTTTGTAAATCGTTTCCCTTTGGTTAAGGATCCAAACATTTCTTCAATTCGCGGTAATGGATATTTATCCACTTGAAGTACTGGATTACCTGTTACTTTGAAATCACCGCAAATTCGGATTTCATCGTTTTTTGCTTTTGGAACTGGCACAATTGGTGTCGCCCAATTGCTATGTGTTACACTCTCCAATATTCCTTCAGTGACTAATCTGTCAAGCTCGTTTTCAATTTTTGGCTTCATCGCAAAAGGGACACTTCTGGCTTTTACAAATTTTGGTTGAGCCGTGTCTTTTTGTTGTAAACGTGCTTTAACAACTTTGATTGTACCTAAATCTTTGTTGAACATTGACCTGAATTTATCTTTTTAAGAGCTTCAACTTTCCTGATTGCCGCATTAATTTGAAGTGTTTTGATTGATGTCCAATCTAGCTTTAATACTTTCAGCCATTCTCTTCCCAGTAAGGGTCTACTTCCATTTTTGACAACATACAAGTCCAACACTGTCCTTTGACCATTTAGTTCCACTTTGCACTTCATAACTCCAATTGGATTAATTACTTCGCCACGGTAGGTTATTAGAGTCAAGGTAGTTGGTAATAGTCTCTTTTTGGGAAATAATTTTTTGCAATTCTCTTCATTCATGACAGAAACTCCGGAGCCAGTATCTAATTCCATTTTTACTGTCTTTCCATTGATGATAGGGGTAACCCAAATCACGCTTCGTGCCTCTTTATACGCATGTGTCTTCATGTGAAAAATGCTCATCTATGTGATGTAACTTCTTTTGTTTCCTTGGGCATACTGGGGCAATATGACCCTTATTTTTGCATTCGAAACAAGTAGCATTTCTAAAACGACAGTCATTAGAATTATGGTTCGTGCGTTTACAATGAATGCATTTTTGTTTGATTGTTGAATTGGACTTCTCCTTATTTTGGCTTTTGTTTTTGTCCCTATTTCTGCAGCGCATTTTGTCCAATCTATGGATATCTTCAGACTTGCCATGTAACTTGAGGACATCCTTTGTGGCAGCTTCCATGGCGTTTGCTATTTTAACAGCTTTGTCATAATCCAAATCACTTTTGGTGAGCAATCGTTTTTGAATACCTTCATTTTTCAGTCCGTAGACAAATCTATCACGTAAAGAATCATTCAGATTTGCACCAAAATTGCAGTGTTCAGCTAATTTCCTCAAACTTCTGTTGAAATCTTTCACCGACTCATCTGCCCTCTGATCTCTCTTATGGAAACGAAAACGTTCAGCTATGATTAATGGTTTAGGATTGAAATGACTAGAGAGTTTATCACAAAGGAAATCAAAGCTTTTGTCTTTTGGCAAATCGGGTGTTGTAAGGTCACGCAAAATCTGATAGGTAGTTGGTCCAATCAGAGCCAATAAGGCTGGAACCATTTTTTCATTAGCAACTTCATTGGCCAAAACTGTCCCTGTGTGATTTAAATGACGAAGTTTACGTGATGTTCGTATTATTATCTCGTCGCCAATATGCTATGTATCCGACTTTAGGATGATAACAAGCAAATAACAGGAACGCGTTTATAGATTTATTAACAGTGTAATTTCCTGTACAGTCATAAGGCGGTTGCACACAACAATATATATTCGGTATTGTATAAATCCCCGACCATACATGACAGATGAGACAATAGTTTTCCACACGAACACGTTTGTAGATCTCAAAACACTTGACTTTACTACATTCAATGATCGGTACCACTAACTTTCGCGGGAGTCAAACATAGATATGCAACTGGCATTCAAGGGAATACATTAAAACAGTCACTTTACCGGATTTGCAAACTGTAACATTACATTAAATATGTTCTATACTTCTGTGGTCGATAGTAGTGATATTTCTATTCTATAATAAAAGCAATTTAGCAATCTGAGATATGTCTGGTGTGGTTATTTCTTATATCCGATAGGTGTCTGGAGAACTTTGATGCCTTTGATTGGAGGCTAACTTAAAAGATAAACTCTTTTTTTGGGGGGGGGGGTGTTTTCTGTTGTATTGTGCTTTTGTCGAACGAAATAACGTTTCCGGAACAATTTTTTCTTTAATATCTGCATTCATTCGAGATTGACTTCCTAAAAGTTGCTGGGAGGTACCGTTTTGATGGTAATTATTGGAACAGGACAGATCCATCTCTCAAATGACTCTGTTTTAAACGTGTATACATTGGCAAAACATGCTTGTAAGTTGGCAGTTTTTTAATGAAACACTTAGGGATTGGAATTCATGTTATTAAACCACAAGTTATTTCGTGCGGAAAAATACCAGATTATTTTGTATTGGTCAAAATTAAGTTCACAACCACACCTAGATTCTTAATTGACTGGATAAATAAAGATCTCGACACTCCTAAGGTTTACTTCCTTTATGGTGCAATCTTACAATACCCGAAATCGACCGCAACTAACTTGTTGGTATTGGTTTAGTTTAATACTCTGTGAATTGGAGCATTTATAAGAATAATTAACCATATAATATTATCACCGGTCTAATATATTTCAGTCGTCGGATTCTGTCTGAAACGACATTGTTACCGCATTAAGTTATTTTACCAGTCAGAGAAGGATGTCGCCTGTCAGTAATGCACTCGAATAAGAAGCAGCAGTAATTATATACTAAAATAACTACTAAAATAGCTTTACCGTAACAGTCACGGGTGTTAAATTTACTGAATGAGTCATTCAGCTGTTTATGAAAATTAGTGTGTTCTTTCTCATTTCGTCACTTCTTGTCATGAGGTAAGCGAAATGCATGAAAAAAAAACGAACTACTTGAAAACCGTCTATATGAACAAATACATTTAATAAATAAAATCCGCACTAATCCACCCGAAGGAGGGTGTTCTTCGGATAGCCCAAAGCGCCCCCACGATTGTAGCTGCAAAGAGTACACTGTATGTTTTATCTATCGGCAAATAGATACTCATCATGACGATTCAATCTAGATTGATATTCAGTTATATGTACCCACTCCCAAGATATTGCACGTGAATAATTTTGCTTGCAGTCTGAACATGTTTATACGAGACCGCGCTTTCCGCATTCGTGGTATTTTTTCTTTAAAAGTATGTCATAATAATAATAATAATGATTTTTGCAAACCGTCATCTAAAAAAACACAATAACAAGTAAACAAATCCATATACGCCATAACAAATTCATGACCAATATGTGTTTACTGTTGAGCTTTGCGATGGTGCAATATGTTGAGAATCCGCGCGGATAGGCACGTGACGTCTGAAAGACGGGCAAGATTCACAAGGATGAATCAAATACATAACTATGGTTATTAATGTTTTTTAGTGTATGCTGACATTCGGTTGCTCTTTTTAAAGGTATACAGACACGTATGTTTTTTAAAAAAATAAAATTTTCCATGTTATCAACTTTAATATAAAATATATAGTCAAATCTAAAATATGTTGTGGACGTGTGTGTGATTTTACCTATGGTGTGTTTTTCCTTGCAATATTTTTCTATAAATAAAATACCTTGTTCGGACAGTTTTCTTCTGTTTAAGCTGTCCATGCTTTACTTAGTTTTTATGTTAATGATTGTTACAGAACACATACACCAAATAATAACATAATAATAAAATAAGCACCACCGCAAGTATTATTCACCGCAAGTGTTATTGACTGTATTATGCGACTTTTGATGCGAAAGAGACTTTCACGAAACACTAAACTGTAACGTATGTATATTTATTCTTTTGAAAACCGAATTGAACCTTATACTGTTGATTGTTGATTGAGAAGTATAGAATATGTTCGACACAGAAACTGCAATCAATCGCAGAAAATCATGTGCAGATAATATATGAAATAAAAGCGTGGTTAAGGTCACGAAGAAACAACGGTTGCAGTTAGACGCAGTTGTGGGTGGTTAAGCCTTATCAAAGCTGGAATTCAGTCGGTTTATAATATTAAGGCGCACCGATTTGTTGTTGTTAAGACGACCGTAAAGGTAACTAGGTGCGTGGAGTGTTGCAAAACATGAAAACTTCCAAATACCAAATGCCGTTGCATCATTGTCGCGTGTTGTTAGTAAATGGCAAACCAGCGATCATCCCATACGCAGCCCGGGTACGTTGTACCTTTGAGCAGTAAATATAACGCACTATGATTTCATGGTGAAGTTATGTTCACGAACGAATGGCCACATTCGCACGAACAATAAACACGTTAGCATGAGGCGTGGAGAACGTATTCATGACAGATTATTAATAAAATGTATCATGAGTGGAAAGCTTGTTCACGTGTGACTTAAGATTGCATCACCGGTGGTTTTGGGCGCGCGTGCGCAAATTACGGATGCGAACTTCGGCTTATATATTGGCAAATTATTATTATTATTTAAAATATTTATTATGTAATATTCCAAGTATTCCGAAAAACCTATTTAGGACAGAGGATAAAAATATCGTGTTGATAAAAGGCTACTACTACTAAGGGATTGTTCCGCATTCCTTCTCCAGCGACGCTTTGCATTCAAGCTACGCGGATTTATTATCGTAAGTACTAAACTATATATTTTTTTCTTTAATTGTTAATTTAAATTTTTATCACACAAATTTGGCACATTTGATGTGATCGTTAAACATTCTTTAACTAGCAAATATACACTAGGATTCTGTTCCGTTTGTATTGTTTATAAAAAAGAATTTGCTCCAACCAAAGCTGAATTCCAGAACACAACAAGCTGGTGTTCAGGGATTTTAAAAATGTGTACTTAATCAAACAAAAATGGTGAATGGTGCGTAATAAGGAAATACCAAATCAATGCTCTGAAGACATTAATCCCGTTCAAAATTTGAATAATACAAATTAGGGTCAGTGTTGTATTAAAATAACACTGAGAAGAATAGATTTAAAACCACATATGAGGTTTAACTACATATTACTTAAAATATTCTAAATATGTTCAATTATCACCCACAAATAACATTATTTGGACTGTTTTTTTGTTTGTAACAATATTGTAAATAACAGATATGTGTTGGTTTCAGTATTATCGACTTTGATTAACGTATGAAATTTTTGATTGTCTAGGATCACGATTGGGTTAGAAACGATTATCTACAGAAACTAACTTAATTGTATGCTTTTACAGCGTCTGCTTGCAAAGAGTTGAACTGAATTATAACGTCATGACGTAAAAATAATGACGTCTTTTCACTGTTATCTATATTTTTTAGACATTCTTCCCTTTTAAAATCAACGAATTATCAGTTTAAAAATCCCCAAAATTTCGCTACAAACCCCAAAGAAGCATTAAATAAAGTGACAGTTAAACCCAATTGAAAAAGATGTCCGTCCCTTGACCAATATCTGTCATTCTTTTTCAGATAGGGTGATATTTGAAGCAAATCCACTATGACGCGCGCCTTTTCAAGAAGAACGACGTGTATCATTCTAGTGTTGTTTCTTTTGTTGACGTTACTTAGTACGTTGACGTCAGCCCAACACTTGTGCCGAAGCGTCGGCTGGATGGGTTGCATAGACGTAGGATGCAGTAACGGGGGTCGAGGGTACTGTAGAAACTTTGGGGATCGCCCGGACAACGACTGTAAATGCGTAATGTACTGGTGACGTCGTTCACGTTGAGTCATGTCACGTTGAGATGGGCGATGACGTGTGTTTGGGTGACGTCATGCTTTTAACTGAGGTTGTAATAGTGTGTTTTCTAGTGACGCCATCATAAAATGTTGATTGAACATATTTAAGATAAGTCATTTGAAAAATCTGATTAAATATGTTCTAGTGACGCCATACAGAAGCTTTGCCCAAAAAGTCAAGGAAGTCAACTGTAAACTCTCACGTATCATGTTCAAGTGACGGCATCCAGCTGTTCAAATAAATAATGTTAAGTGACGACTAAAGGAATTTATGACGAAACATGTTTCCTGACAGCAGTGTTGGACATGTTCAAACATTTTTAGAATTGGCTGATAGATTTTGACTGTCTGCTAATACAACTTCAATAGTTTGTTCATGTTGATGTCTAGTGTTTCCTGTATTGAAATTCACTCAGGTAAATCTAGCCATTGGATGCTAAAGGAGTCTCGCTTGCCTGATACGTTTTAAAAAGAGAAATTGTAAAAACCACACACGATATTTTCTCTTTCAAAAAGAAAGAAAAAACTTGTGATATGTAAGTGATAATATAATATTATAATTTAATGTTTTTAATTGTGCTGATTGACCGAAGGGGGGGGGGGGGCTAGTTTTTAATTGTGTTGATTGACCGAAGGGGGGGGGCTAGATTATAAGATGGTAGCTAGGAGTGTATTTATCTACTGTTTCAAATAATCTCAAAGTGTCTTGGGTTGGTTAAGGTTTTTGTGTTTTGTATGTTATGTTTGTAAAGCGGATTATTTATAATTTATTGTCATTCGATCATTATATTGTTGTCATTCGATCATCACATTGAAGAAACAACATTAAACATGCTCTACGTTTTCATCGGAGTTTTAACTTGATTAAGAAAATGTGTGTTGCACGCAATAAGAAATACCCCAATACCATTACGAGAGAAACCACTTTGAACACACGCTGGTCCTTTGTTTGAGACAAGTCCCCGAAAGCCTATACGACTGAACTAAACTATTACAACTGGGTTCACCGCGTTGGTACGATAAATACAACAATTAATTTGATGGACTTGTTTTAAAGAAACATGACATACCTCGCTATATGCTCCTTATTAATCTTAGCACACATACACATGGCGATACAATTTAATATGTCCCTTTTAATCATTTATACATCGAGCAAATTCTTTTGATTTTAATCAATTTAAAATCAATGAAAACCTCAGTTGATTGTATTTGTCGATGCGTTCAGGTGTGACGTCAATGAGTTCGTCTGATATTTACTCTAACATTTGCTAACTCACGCCATATTTGGCGAAATGCGCATACTCTATGATAAAGTCCTCGGAATAATCAAAAGGGTTTGTCGTAAAATTTCTAAAATACGCTTTTCCATTCACCGAATCTTCTGTTTAAATGTCATACTTATGCAATTCTTTAAAAACTTGTATAGATAAATCATGTTTTCGAATCGCCTTGGCGTACTTGCCTCCATCTTGCTAGTAGTTCCTTCCAATCATGAACAGCGCAGAATCACGCATTTTAATTTTCTCAAGCTGGTATCCAGCTTGGCCGAAGGAAATTAAACTTGGGACGTTGAAACAAGAATATAGGTTGTCTCACTTAAATTTCTTATTCAATTTTAACACTTCATTCGAAGATTAAAAAGTTTCTAAAAAACTGAAGTAAGCATATTATTGACTGGGTTTTGTTATTTATTTTGGGCTAAGTGTGAGGTTGGGAATGCATTTTAACCGGTTTAATCCACTTTACATTGACCGTTCCATAGGTGGTGACCCTAATTTAAAGGGTTCTTTTCACAGATTTTGGCATTTTTTGAAGTTTGTCATTAAATGCTTTATATTGATAAATGTAAACATTGGATCTAAAAAGCTCCAGTAACAAATCAAGAATAAAATTAAAATAAGGAAAAAAAAGTAGCCCGCAGCAGGGCTCGAACCAGTGACCCCCGGAGTCCTGGAGTAAAAAACAATTAGACCGCTCTGCCATCCTGCCAAGTACGTACGAGTGGCGTTTTTTATACTTTATATAAGCAATCTTCGTAGTTTCACAAAATTAAACGACAACAACAGAACTCTCCAAATTATTCAATCGTTTCGCGTTGCAACGCTTTATAATTTTCATGTTTTTAAATCGTCAAAAGATGCATATAATGGCTATATTAGACCATAGTAAATGTTCAGTATTTCTGTTTCCTCAAAAATTTCATAACTAAAACGAAAATTTGCGAATCTGAAACAACTTTTTTCAATTTTGTCAATTTACCAAAACGTGAAAAAATCCCTTTAAAGGGTCATTTTCACGTTTTGGTAAATTGACAAAATTTAAAAAAAATGTTTCAGATTCGCAAATTTCGTTGAAGCTATGAAATATGTGAGGAAGCAATAATACTGAAAATTTACCATGCTCTAAAATATCCATTATATGCATCTTTTGACGATTTAAAACCTGAAACTTATAAAGCGTAGCAACGCGAAACGATTTAATAATTTGGAGAGTTTTGTTGGTGTCGTTAAATTTTGTGACACTACGAGGATTGTTTATATAATGTATAAAATAATCCCTCATTGTATGAGCACGGTTGGCCGAGTGGTCTAAGCGTTAGTCTTTTACTCCAGGGGTCTGTGGTTCGAGCCCAGTTGAGGTTTACTTTTTTCTTTCTTTCATTTAATTCTTGATTTTTACAGGAGCATTTTAGATCCAATGTTTACTTTTATCTATTTAAAGCATTTTATGACAAACTTCAATATCTGCCAAAATCTGTGCAAATGTCTCTTTAATATCCTTCTTTATTTCACAACATCCACTCTAGGCCGAAACAAGCAAGATTGTATTAACATCATTGCCGATATACGAAAATGGTTGATACTCTTAATTGTTACCGCGACATCAAGGGTTCAGAAACCACTCCTGCAAGCGAGAGTATGCATGCTGTTCAACGAACCGAAATGGTAAAGAGACCTGCGCGAACTGCGCATTACCTGCAAATGAATATTATTCGGGTGAAACTAAATGCGATGTGATACAGGCCCGGTACATTAATATTAAATTTACTTCCCTGTATCATATGGTGTGCGTCACTAATTTATTTCATCATGTATTATTTTCTTCCAGGACAAAGGACAGATGACAGAAGTAAGATATACTTTATTTAAATGACAAAGAGCAAAAGTAAGATAAACTGTATTTTATCACGCCATCTAGTATACTTCCGATACGTCATCTAAAGGGGCCTTTTCACAAATTTTGGCATGCATTGAAGTTTGTCAATAAATGCTTTATATTTATAAATGTAAACATTGTATCTTAAAAGCTCAAGTAAAAAACAAGAATAAAATTAAAGAAAGAAAAAAGTTACCCTCATTTGGGCTCGAACCATGGAGTGAAAGTCTTCCGCGTACACCACTCTGCCATCCGTGCTTATGAAATGAGTGCTGTATTTTATACTTTATTTAAGCAATCCTCGTAGTATAACCAACTATTAGTACAACAAATTTTCCAAATAATTCAATCGCTTCGCGTTGCAAAGCTTTATAATTCTCAGGTTTTGAAATATTCAAAAGATGCATATAATGGATATTTTAGAGCATGTTAAATGTTCAGTTTTACTGTTTCCTCACAAATATCATAACTACAACGAACATTTGCGAATCTTAAACATTTTTTTTTATTTTGTCAATTCACCAAAACGTGAAAAGGTCCCATTAACGTCACTGGCCTAATATTGAAAGCTACTGGCCTCATATTGAAAATACGCGGTCAGCGTGTGAACTTGCTCAGCAAATGAAAAACGAATATTCTGTACCAGGTAATATATGTTAAATGTCATGTTTGTGTGCGTCAAAATGATATCCAGTTTATGTCATTGTTCTCGGTATAATCAAATGTTGTCACACGCTCCAATTTTTGTTTAAATATATATTTTTTCATTTTGGTTTAAATAATGTGTTTTCTTTTGTTTAATAAAAAGGATTTCTTTTTCTGAATATAATAAATAAATATATTTTTTTCGTGAATATTCATTTATTCAACATCATAATTAATTTTCAACTCCGCCATTGTCGGTCGAAATCCCAACTGGAAAAAAAGGAGGAGGGTGGGAGGGATAGCGTAGGGCAAGCTACCTTACAAAGTGAAAACTCCTCTAGCTACAGATACGCATAACAGGGGCCTACGCAGAGATGATGAGACAATACTTTTCCACAAGAACACGTTTGTAAAACACTTGACTTTACTAAATTTAATGATCGGTACCACTAACTTTCGCGGAAGTTGTCAATCCTAGGTATGCAACTGGCTTCTTAGGGCATACATTAAAAACAGGCGCTTTACCGGATTGCCAAAAGGGTAACATTAAAATAAAACTAGTTGTTTACTTCCGTGGTCGGAAGTAGTGCTATTTCTCTCCTTGAAAAAAAGCCGCATGGCAATCTGAGCTATGTCTTATGTGGTTATTTCTAATATCCGATATATGTCTGGAGAACTTTGATGCCTTGGATTGGAGGCTAACGCAAAAGATCAACTTTTTTAAGGGGGGGGAGGGTTTTTTTTCTGTTGTATTGGGTTTTTATCGAAATAACGTTTCCGGAACACTGTTTTCTACGGTGTCTGCATTCAGTTGAGATTTGCTTTCTTAGGGTTGTTAGAAGGTACCGTTTTGATGGTAATTATTGGAAGAGGACAGATCCATTCTTCAAATGACTACATTGCAAATGTTTTAAACATTGGCAAAACATGCTTGGAAAGTTGGCAGATTTATAATGAAAAGGGATTGGAATTTATCTTATCTTACCACAAGTTATTTCGTTCGGGAAAACACCGGATTATTGGGTATTGGTTAAGCCATAGTTCACAACCACACCTAGATTCTTTATTGACATGATGAACAACAAACAGATATCGACACTCCTAAGGTTAACATCCTTTATGTTGCAATCTTTCAATACCATAAATCGACCGCATCTAGCTTGTTGGTATTCGTTTAGTTTAATATTCCGTGAATTCGAGCATTTAAACGAATAATTAACCATATAAAATTATCACCGGTCTTATATGTTTCAGCCGTCGGATTCTGTCTGAAACGACATTGCTAACGCATTCAATTATTTTACCAGTCAGAGAAGAATGCCGCCTGTCAGAATTGCATTCTAAAAAGAATCAGCAGTAATTATATACTAAAGTATCTTTACCGTAACAGTCACGGGTGTTCAACTTACTGAATGAGGCATTCAACAGGTTATGAAAATCAGTGTGTTCTTTCTCATTTCGTCACTTCCTGTCACAAGTTAAGCGAAATACTTGACAAGTTACGAAATACTTGAAAACCGTCTTTATGAATGAATAAATTTCATAAATAAAATCAGCACTAATCCGCCGAAGGAGTGTGTTATTTGGATAGCCCAAAGCGCACCCACGATTTCAGCTGCAAAGAGTACACAGTATTTTGTATTGACCGCAAACAGATGCCCATCATGACGCTTCAATCTAGATTGATATTCAGTTATATGTACCCACTCCCAAGATATTGAACGTGAATAATTTTGCTTGCAGTCTGCACATGTTTATACGAGGTTGCGATTTCCGGTTTTGTGGTATTTTTCGTTTAAAGAACATTATAATAATAATAATGATTTTTGCAAACCGTCATCCTAAAACACAAACACAATAACAAGTCAACAAATCCATCCACGTCATAACACAGACGCATTCCTTCTTAAATTATTTCGGTTTATAGGCATGTCACTTGTTAAGTCGTGTCATGAAATACATGGCCAATGTTTTACTGTTGAGCTTTGCGATGGTGCAATCTGTTGCGTATCTACGCGAATAGGCACGCGACGTCTCAAGGACGCGCAACATGAACAAGGACAAATCACATACATACAAATGGTTTTTAATGTTTTTAGTGTATGCTGCTGTCTGGTTGCTCCCTTTAAAGGTATATAGACAAGTATGTTTTAACAATAAAATCCACGTCGCAGTCGTGTAATGGATATGGTGTCCGCCTAGCGACCGGGAGGTCACGGGTTCGATCCCCACAGTGGGAGCGTTCTTTAGATCTCCCCCAAAGACACCAAGTACTGGTTCTAGGCCCAAGAAACGGACTCGAGAGCATTTATATTAGCCTAAGGCTTTCGATGCAATCGAGCTTAAATAAATAGGTTTAAACTAAAGTAATAAAATCCACGTCCATATTATTAACTTTAATATAAAATGTATATTTAAATTTAAAATATGTTGTGGACGTGTGTGTGTGTTTTCCTTTGGTGTGTTTTTGGTCGGGCCGCTGTCAATATTTTTCTATAAATAAAATACCTGGTTCGTACAGTTTTCTTGTGTTTGCGCTGCCCAAGCTTTACTTAGTTTTTGTTGTAAATGATTGTTACAGAATACATACAACACATAATAACATAATAATAAAAGGAGCACCACCGCAAGTGTTATTCACCGTGTAAAGTGTTCTTTACTACATTATGCGACTTTTGACACGAAAGAGCATTTCTTGAAATACTCAACTTTTAATCTTTAACGTATATGTATTTATTCTTTTAAAGACCAAGTTGAACATTCGTCTGATACTGATGATTGAGAAGTACAGAAAATGTTTGACACAGACATTGCAATCAACCGCAGAAAACATACATCATGTGCAGATAATATATGAAATAAAAGCGTGGTTAAGGTCACGAAGAAACAACGGTTGCAGTTAGACGCAGTTGTGGGTGGTTAAGCCTTATCTAAGCTCAATAATCCTTCTACACGGCTGGTACATCGGCCTGCTGGAATTAAGTCGGTTTATAATATTCAGACGAACCGATTTTTTGTTGAGACGACCGTAAAGGTAACTAGGTGCGTGGAGTGTAGCAAAACATCAAAACTTCCAAATACCAAATGCCGTTGCAACATTGTTGCGTGTTGTTAGTAAATGCCAAACCAGCGATCACCCCATACGCAGCCTGGGTACGTTTTACCTCTAGCAGTTAATTTAACGCACAATGATTTAATGGTGAAGTTATGTTCACGAACGGATGTTCACATTCGCACGAACGAATGAACACGTTAGCATGAGGCGTTGGGAACGTGTTCATGGCAGATTATGGATGAAAATATCATGACTGGAAAGCTTTTTCACGTATGACTTAAGATTGCATCACCGGCGGTGGTGGGCGCACGTGCAGAAAACACGAATGCGAGCTTCGGCTTATAAATTGGCAAATTATTATTATTATTTAAAATATATATAATGACATATTCCAAGTATTCCGAAAAGACTATTTAGGACAGAGGATAAAATATCGTGTTGATAAAAAGAGTACTACTACTACGGGATTGTTCCTCATTCCTTTACAGCAACGCTTTGCAGTAAAGCTAGGCGGATTAATTATCGTAAGTACTAAACTATATATTTGTTGTTTTTTAATTGTTCATTTGAATTTTTATCACACAAATTTGGCACATTTGAATTGATCGTTAAACATTCTTTAACTAACAAATATACACTAGGTTTTGAAGTATTTTCTCTTTCAAATGCATATGTTTTCTTTAAATATTTTATCAATATTTAATAAATCGTTTGATACATTTTTACTTATACTTACATTAAAACAAAAATAACATTATACGCCAGTTAAGTTGTGAGTATATTTGTAAATAATATTGAGTTGAAGATTAACATATGTTGTTAAAGGGGCCTTTTCACAGATTTTGGCATTTTTTTTAACTTATTCATTAAATGCTTTATATTGATAAATGTAAACATTGGATCGTAAAAGCTCCAGTAAAAAATCAAGAAAAAAATTAAAAAAAGGAAAAGAACATTGCCCGGAGCAGGTTTCGAACCAGTGACCCCTGGAGTCCTGCCAGAGTCCTGAAGTAAAAATGCTTTAGCCTACTGAGCTATTCCGCCTAGTACACATCCTTGACGTATTTTATACCTTATATAAGCAATCTTCGTAGTTTCACAAAATTTAACGACAAAAACAGAACTCTCCAAATTATTCAATCGTTTCGCGTTGCAACGCTTTATAATTTTTAGGTTTTAAAATCGTCAAAAGATGCATATAATGGCTATATTAGAGCATGGTTAATGTTCAGTATTACTGTTTCCTCACAAATATCATAACTAAAACGAAAACTTACGAATCTGAAACAACTTTTTTCAATTTTGTCAATTTACCAAAGCGTGAAAAGATCCCTTTAAAATACTCTTAATATTTAGATCTTGTGAATGTATTTATTAACAATTCTAATGACATATTTCACAGTTAACATTAAATAAGCTTAATTAAATTGAAGTCATGTTAGGATTTTGTTTCGTTTGTATTGTTTATGAAACATTTTGTTCTAACCAAAGCTGAATTCCAGACCAAAACAAGCTGTTGTTCAGGGATTTTCAAAATTCGTAATTAATCACAAAAATGTTGAATGGTGCGAAATAAGGAAATACCAAATGAATGCGTTGAAGACATTAATCCCGTTTAAAATTTGAATAATACGAATTAAAGTAAGTGCTCTATTAATAAAATAACACCGAGAAGAATAAATAAAAAAAATACTTAGCACACCCTACGTATTTTGATGGATAGATAGTTAATAATGTAAACCAAACATAATGAAGGTGGGAGTGCAATATATAGAATACTGAGAAACTGAAGTTATAGATACTATTTACCGCTTCCTTTTTATTTATAGGTACAATTAACCACCCCATTCTAAGTATTTACAAAAAATGCACGTCAATATTGACAAAATTAGAGGCAGTGCTTATGTAACGCAATATGGATAGGTGTGGGTTTACATCCAAAAATATGGTTATTATTCGATTGTAAATTCGTTCAATACAGTTTTTAAATTCTACGTTTTTTTATTTACGTTAGTTTTTTGTTTATCAATACATATGTTGACATCTTTAATTTTCATTTCATTTACTGTATGTAATCAGGGAGTTCTCCTCAGGGTTTACAATTTATATGAAAAATAATAGTAGAGGCTACACGATATATTTCTGTTGTAGTCTTTATAGTTTTTTACAATACTTTTTCTTTATATTAAATACAACTTTTAAATTAAAACTGGTTTCTTCAGTGCCCTTATATGTACCGGCACATGTGCATATAGCTGCACAGTTAGTAAAACAAACAAATCATGTTAAATAATTTGCTATATTTATTCGTATAACATCGGCAAGGGATTAAGTGTAATATAAACAATATGTTTTATATAATATTCGATTTTTTGTTCAAAATTACAAGTTGCATATAACCATTTTCAATTATAGAGTTTCGTTACATAATTCATTTTTAAACGCTCTTTGCAATGTTTCATCATTCAGTTTTAAGCGCTATTCGCAACGTCACATCATTCAGTTTTAAACGCTATTCGCCCTGTTACAAAATTCATTTTTTAAACTATTCGCCATGCTAAATCATTCAGTTTTGAACGCTATTCGCCAATTTACATAATTCAAATTTAAACACTTTTCGCCTTGTTACGTAATTCAGTTTTGAACAATAATTGCCATATAGCATAATTAAATTTTAAACACTATTCTCCATGTTACATCTTTCAGTTTTAAACGCTATTCGCCATTTTACGTAATTAATTTTTGCATTCAATTCGCCATGTTACATAAATCAAATTTCAAATTCTGTTCGACATGTTACATAATTCATTTTAAAATGCAATTAACGTAGTTCATAAGTGCATCAAAATATGTTGTGATGTTTTTTTTCTACGCAGTTCACCTCTGTGTACTGAATTATTAATCACGTTAAGAGTTCATTTTTATTTCTTTATTGAAAGAACACATTTTTATCTATACTGAAAGTACACCTTTCTGTCTCTCAGAAAGTACTATATGTATCTTGTTTAGTCGCGACATCGCATGTTATATAATGCATCGCATTGCTGCTAAACTTAAGGTTTATTTTGGTGTAAGTTCAACCTGCCCTATAAAAGGTACTATTGAGCTTATGATTGAGCTTATGAACTACTGAACCAGTTTTGGGAATGCCCTTGTTTAAAGTGGTAATAGTACTTAAGTAAGTACCGACGAGCATTGAAAGAATATCTTGATTTCGTCTCAAACAGATCGTCTCTTTTGTACACGTGATTTGTAACTCGTCTGTCCTACTTTTGCTTGAGGTATTTATAGCTTGTTAAGCAACATGGGCATTGCAAAATAGGTAATTATAAAATGTTAAATTTAGCTCAATACGGAAATACTAAATCAATCAGTTTAAAGACATTAATCATGTTTACATTACGAATAATACAAAGTAAGGAGGTCAGTGTTGAATTTAATAACAAAAGACAAGAATCGATTTAAAAAAAATGCTTACCACTCCTTACGTGTTTATAGTAATAGTTCACAATTTAAACCATGCAAAATCAAGGTCAAATTGCTATTGATAGACTTCTGAGAAGCCCGATTGATGCATACTGTTAACAAATTCCTACATCTGTCACCGTTAGTGTTATTCAAGCTGTCATTGATGTTATACGCCACATTACGAAACACTCTGTAGGTTAAGTGTATGCAAAACGATTCAGTGACACACATTTTCATCACCGTTTTGTAATCCATGAAGCATGAATGAAGCATGAATTATTAAACGAGCATATCGTTTGTACAATAATAATGAACTACCTAAAGTGTAAATCAACTTTGGTTAAAATAGATTATTCACTGAAGCGTTTCTATACAATTAAGATTTTTTTATTTGCAAAGAATAAATCAATTGTATGTGGCTGTATTTTTATATATAAAACATGTACCCTGGCTACTAAAATCCCTATCTAGGCTTAATCAACTGTTCAGACACGAAGATTAAAGATAAACCGTATGCATTCGAAAACAATGTGCACGCAACATGTGAACATATAATAATGTAAACCACATATGAGATTTAACAACATATGACTCAAAATATTCTAAATATGTTCAATTATCACCCACAAATCACATTAATTGGTCCGTTTTTTTGTTACCGTATTGTTTATTACAAAAAAGATATTGGTTTTGGTATATTATCGGTTTCGATTCACGTATTAAACTTTTGATTGTCTGTGATCACGACTGGGTTAGAAACGATTATCTACCGAAACTAACACATTTTATTTAATGTAATGCTTTTACAGCGTGTGCTAGCAAAGAGTTAAACTGAATGATAACGTCATGACGTCAAAATAACGACGTCATTTCACTGTTTTCAGCATTTTTTCAGATATTTTTTCACTATTTGAAACTACCAGTTTACAAATTACCAAAATTTCGCTACAAACCCAAGTAATCATAAAATAAAGTAAGATTTTAACCCGATTGAAAAATATGTCCGTCCGTTAACCAATATCTGTCATTCTTTTTCAGATAGTTTGATATTTGAAACAAATCCACTATGACGCGCGCCTTTTCAAGAAGAACGACGTGCATCATTCTAGCGATGTTTCTTTTGTTGACGTTTTTTAGTACGTTGACGTCATCCCAATACTTGTGCCGAAGCGTCGGCTGGCTGGGTTGCATAGACGTAGGATGCAGTAACGGGAGTCGAGGGTACTGTAGAAACTTTGGGGATCGCCCGCACAACGACTGTAAATGCGTTATGTACTGGTGACGACAGTCAAGTTGAGTCATGTCACGTTGAGATGGGCGATGACGTATGTAACTCAGGTTGTCATTAAGTGTTTTCTGGTGATGCCATCATAAAACTCTAATGGAACATATTTAAGATAAGTCATTTGAAAGTTCTGATTAAATATGTTCTAGTGAAGCCATACAGAAGCTTTGCCCAAAAAGTCAGTGAAGTCAAATGGAAGCTCTAACGTATCATGTTCAACTGACGTCGTCCAGCTTTTCAAATAAATAACGTTAAGTGACGTCTTAAGATATTTCTGACGAAACATGTTTTTCTGACAGCAGTGGTGGACATGTTCAAACATTTTTAGAATTGGCTGATAGATTTTGTCTGACTGCGTATACAACTTCAATACGGTGTTCATGTTGATGTCTAGTGTTTCCTGTATTGAAATTCACTCAGGTAAATCTAGCCATTGGATGCTAAGGGAGTCTCGCTTGCCTGATACGTTTTAAATCGAGACTTTTAAAAAAATATGTCGTGTTTTTTTTCTCTTAAAAAAGAATTAACTTGTAACATGTTAATGCTAATATCATATAATAATTTAATGTTTTTAATGTTGTTTAGTGACCGAAGGGGAGAAGGCTAGAGTACAAGATGGCAGCTAGGGTTGTATTTATCTACTGTTTCAAATGTTTTCAGAGACCTTGGGTTGGTTAAGGTTTTTGTGTTATTTATATCATGTTTGTAAATCGGATTATTTATTATTTATTGCCATTCGAGCATAATATTGTTGTCATTCGATCATCACAAAAAAAACATTAAAACATGTTCTAATGTTTCGTCGGAGTTTTAACTTGATTATGGAAAGTGTGTTGCAAAAAGTAAGAAATACACCAACATCATTACGAGAGAAACCAATTTGAACACACGCTGATCCTTCGTTTGAGACAAGTACCCGAAGGCAGGTACGACTGAACTAAACTATTACAACTGGGCTCACCGCTTTGGTACGATAAATACAACGATTAATATGATGGACTTGTTTTAAAGAAACATGACATACCTCGCAATCTGCTCCTTATTAATCATATCACGCTTTTCCATTTACCGTATCTTCTGTTTTAATGTCATACTTATGCAATTCTTTAAAAACTTGTATCGATAAATCGTATTTTCGAATCGCTTCGGCGTACTTGCCTCCATCTTGAAAGTAGTTCCTACCAATCATGAACAGCACAAAATCACACATGTTTATTTTCCCAAGACGGTATCAAGCTTGGCCAAAGTAAATGAAACTTGGGAAGTTGAAACAAGATTATAGCTTGTCTTACTTAAATTTCTTATTTAATTTCAACGCTTCATTCGAAGATTAAAATAAGTTTCTCAATAAATGAAGTAAGCCTGTTATTGATTGGGTTTTGTGATTTTTTTAGGTCTAAGTGTGAGGTTCGAAATGCATTTCAAACGGTTTAAACCACCAATGCTTTACATGGACCGTTCCAAAGATGGTGACCCTAGTTTATATGGTCCTTTTCACTTTTTGGTTAATTGACAAAATAAAAAAAAATGTTTCAGATTCGCAAATTTTCGTTGTAGTTATGATATTTGTAAGGAAACAGTAATACTGAACATTAACCATGCTGTAAAATATCCATTACATGCATCTTTTGACGATTGAAAAACCTGAAAATTATAAAACGTGAAACGATTTAATATTTTTGAGAGTTTTGTTGTTGTCGTTAAATTTAGTGACACTACGATGATTGCTTATATATTAAGTATAAAATACATCACTCATGGTATGAGCACGGATGGCCGAGTTGTCGAAGCGGTAGACTTTCACTCCAGGGGTCAGTGGTTTGAGCCCATTTGAGGGTGACTTTTTCTTTCTTTTATTTTATTATTGTTTTTTACTAGAGCTTTTTAGATGCAATGTTTACATTTATCAATATAAAGCATTTAATGACAAACTTCAATACATGCCAAAATCTGTGAAAATGTCCATTTACATAATTATTTTAAGTTTAATGTTAGTGTTATATGTCCAGTATTGTATGTGGGATAGGTAAATTGCCTAAAATGAAAGTCAAGCGGGAAAAAACGCGATTTTTTTCTGGATTATATTTCTTGCGCTCTTTTAAAACCATATGTATTATCTTAAACGCTTTGGTTTAAATTTCGTGACATACGCAAATGTTACTTTCAAACAAGTATTTAATACCGTGCAAAAACACTCACAAAATGTCATCCTAACACGTGTTCTTGATGTTACGGTGAACTAGTACCATATGTGAACGTCAAAAATATTGCACTTGTATATATGTATAGATATTTTTAAACAAAAACCGTCTGCGACATGACTGTTCAAAACAGTTGCCATATCAAGTGAATATGGTCTACAATCAAAAGTAAACGTTCTATACCGTGATATAATTTAAGGATAGAGCACATGTTCAGACCAGTGTTGAAACAGCAAAAGCATTACCAGTTTTCTGTGAAGTTAGTATATACATCAAAACGAACATTTAGTTTATTCATCCTTTACCAGAAAGTGATCAATTCCTTAAAACTTACAATGTGTTTAAATGTATAACATTTACACAATTTATAACGCAACATTGTGCACTTGCATTTTTTTTGTTATATTTATAATTTTTATGACAAAACTATATGTTATTATTCGTTGTTTCACCACATATGTAATGAAGAAAACTGTATTTGAGCTGTACGTGATGATGTTTGAAAATACATCTTCAGGGTCTTTTACGGAATACCAAACGCGTGAATGTGTTTTTCTCAGATTAACGTCAAGCGAAGACAAATAGAACTTTTTTATGCAGTCACGAACTTAAGTGAACATATTAATTAATAATCATGTAAGGCCATCACAAACTGATCAGTTGTTCGACGAAATTATGCTACAGAATAAAAGTATTTGTATTCCATTTCGATATCATCAGAAACGAACGCAATGCGCAAAATAAAAGAATAAAATATTAAAGCGTATTTGTTGATCATTTCTGATAAAGGTAGTCAGCGTTTTCGAAGCTCGATTTACACCATTATCTGCTGAACGAAAAAAGAACAGCAGATGTCGCAAAATAAAAACAAAAAAGACAAAATTAATAAAAAGAACAAAATCTGCCTTTTTTAAATTAGGATTCGATCCATACTTGTGGGCATAATAGACTTATTTTTAATCCCGCCCCCCAAACACACACACACAAACACACACACACACACACACACACACACACACACACACACACACACACACACACACACACACACACACACACACACACACACACACACACACACACACACACACACACACACACACACACACACACACACACACACACACACACACACACACACACACACACACACACACACACACACACACACACACACACACGCACACTCACACGGAAAATCTCTTCCCCGATGAGCCTTTACATCTTATACTGGGAAGAAACTAAACACACATGCATTAAACCCAGTTTTCACAGAACGAGGCTCCGTTCACCTCAATGACCCGAAATTTATCCATTCGCAAGATATCCTCCATTTGTTAAACTATATAAGCTTTTTAATTAAATACATGATATGGATTGCAACATATTTTTTTACCACGAAATCCATTTTTTACGAAGTGTAAAATATCTTAATAATCATTTGTCTAATTAAGGGCCATTAGAGGAAAAAAGTTAAACATTTCGTTTTCATTTTTAACCAAATAACTGACATCTATCCGTTCGAAATTTGACGAGCATAATAAACAACATTAAGCATAATACTGATTTAAGCTTCATTCGCCGCCTCGGTGTAATGTGATTTAGTTATGATTTAACTGGTGAGCGAGGTTAGATTATCTTTGAATAGGTACGCGCAGTACAAACCAGTTTCGAAATTAACGCATGACACTAATGAACTTTCAGAGTAGACAGAGGAGAGGGCACATATGTATGTCACAAATGACAATGATTTCGTACCGCATTCCACTGCGAATCCTCCTTCCATGGCAGAGGAAACGACACACATGCTTGACACACATTCGCGTGAGGTCAGACACCACTTGACGATACCGTTTGCACTTACATGGTTGACACACATTCGAGTGAGGTCAGACATCACTTGGCGATACCGTTTGAACTTAAATGCTTGACACACATTCGAGTGAGGTCAGACACCACTTGACGATACCGTTTGCACTGACGGATTTTTAAACCTGTTATTAACTTCGTGTGATATCAACTTAATTTGTTTATTGGCGTTACCCAGAGCGTTCTCCGAGTATGAGTGTCAAACATCGATTATTTCGGGAAAAATCAAAGCAAGTAATTGGTTCTAATACTCAACAAGTATTTCTAGATTTCCTGTGGTGTAGAGGTAAAGTAAACGCTCTAACATCGTGAGGTCCCGCAATCGAATCACGCGGCAGATAAAAAGGAAGAGAAAATGTTACTAAGGGGGCAATTTATAAGTAGCCCAGAACGAAAATGTTACTTTTGAATTATAAGTACGTTGTTAAAAAATAATTGTTACACTCTCGACAAAAAGGGTATACTAACCAGAAAATGTTTCACAATCAAAAATATTATCAAATGGTATAGAAAATGTTTTACACTCGGATAATATAAGAAAATTGGACATAAACATGCAATTGTTTTCGCAAATATGAGTAAATGGTGGTAAAAATATTACATAAAAGATGCACACGCGTAAATTAAGTAAATGATAAAGAAGTGTTCTACTATCGGCAATATTAGTCATATATAGAAAAAATGTTGCGCTGTTGAAATATAATCAAAATTGAGTATGGTGTGGGTTAATTGTCATACAATCCGGAAATGTGTATGCAGGTTAATTGTTGATAACATGTTACCGTACCGAGATATACATGTACATCAATTGTAGGGAAAATGCTAAATCGCAAAAAAATGTAAGTGTATTTGAAAAATAACTGCATATTTTGCAATTTATCAAATGTATTAAAGCTATTAGGTCCTGTTTTGAATTAAGGCCATATGAGATGGCATGCACTCTATCCATGGTCTAACAATAATAACAAGATAGTTCTATGCATTACAATGATAACAAGGTACTTAGTACGAAAAATCTACTATCTTGACCACAGAGATGTTATCTCGCATAGGAGCCAAGTACGAGAGCGTATCTTCCTGATTCCAGACGTACACCTGTAAACTTATCTTGTACCATTAGATCCGCTAGTATCGACATTAACATCTCTAAGAACGCTGTGCGCGGTATCTCTCAATAACCAATCGCGAATTCTTGCTTATTCTCTCATACACCCCTTCCCGATAAGACCAGTGCATTCATGTACATATGCCTTACCGTTCTAATTACTCGCAGATCAGTCGTCAAAATACATTCGTGTTGTTTTCGGGAGTGATTTGCTACTAATTGGATATTCATAATGGCGATGAAACGAGGAAAAGTTCCGTAAGTTTGTTTGAATTCGTAAATGTAAATATGCTGTTGTGGACCATGTAAATGATTTTTTTATAAATAATCCTTATAATATAGCTCAACAATTTAAAGACAGGGGGTCCGATAAACTAAATTTTCAATTCAGCGAAATGCAAAAGAAGTGTAAAAAAAGTTGTTAATCATTGTTTTGTTTATAAAATCAACTTTTATTATTTTTTTACGATATTTTATAAGGAAATAAAATGACATGAATTATAATAAAAAATAGTAAAATATAAAAAACATAATAACGAATATTAAAATATCAATCCTTACATCATTCGTGCGATGTCATGAACTGAAATATATATACGTATCAATTTAACATCTTTTCAGACTATTGCTTATCTATTGCAAAGTCTTATTATGTATCAGTATACACAATTCACGATTTTCGCGCACGAGTGGAGATATATTGAATATGAATATTAAAAATACCACGATTGCACGCTGAAGGCAAGAGCGATGGCGGATGTGAAACTCATTAACCGACGTGGTGGTGTCTTTTGAAGTACCCAATCCTTCAGAGCTGCGCAAATTGCATGTCTTTAGCTGTGTATATTATTATTTCTTCGTTATATATGCAAAACAGCACCTCAAAAATGCTTTGTTGTTTGTGTAGTCGGGCATTCATAGCGAAGATTTACGCGGCAGTAAATTCTTGGTTGTCATCGACAGTTTCAGATGTCTTGACACAACTATACATGTTTAACTCTAAACTTATATGGATATACATAAATATAAACACACAGTTATGTAATTATATAGTTCAGACTGATTTTGCGTGCTATATGGTACATGACAACAACCAAAGCCAGCAATAGTCCATAATAGTCCAAGATTTGGCAACATATGTTTTTTTACAAGAAAGAACCAACCTCTTGGTCCAGGTGATTATTTGACAGTATAGTGCATATGTTGTTATGTTTCTCATGGAAAACATCTTAAGATTTCACTTAGGGGAAACCTGAGTAAAATTATCCCTAAACAGAACCTTGAATGGCAGTCATGAATATTTTTGTAAGTGCGTTTGTTTCGGCTGGTATCGCAGGCTTGAGCCAACTACACAGAGGTTTAAATGGAAGCAGAATCATAAGTGCATTTGTTCACGTTTGAATCTAGAAATATATCTGCCTTACAGTATTCTGATACATATGTTTTCAAGAAGATAACTTCAAACTATAATGTGTATGAGTAAAATGGTTACTTGCATAGAAATTGAATTTAATTGATACAAAACATCATGTCCTGAGTATTTACAATACACAGAAACAGAATAAATCAGAAGATTACGTATTTGACCTTGATAGGCAAATTTGCTGCTTTTTTAAACTCTTGACATCTCTTTTACATGATTTAAGGACACTTTATTTTATAATAAAAGTCTACTAGAAACACAATAAAACAAAATCAGAAAATGAACAAAAAACGCACGTTTATGTCATGACGTATTTAATTTAGCGTTAATGTAACTGGCAGACCAAAGGCTGTGTCACGCACAAGGCTATTCTGCATAAGGTGAATTATTTGTGTTACAGACTTAAATCTTTCATAAACTCTGTTTTGCAGATTTTTTTATGTAAATACACAGCAATAATGCTCGTTTCGGAAATAATTATTTACGGCAACAGAAAAAGAGTAGTTGTAGTAGTAGTAGTAGTAGTAGTAGTAGTAGTAGTAGTAGTAGTATTAGTAGTAGTAGTAGTATTAGTAGAAGTAGTAGTAGTAGTAGTAGTAGTAGTAGTAGTAGTAGTAGTAGAAGTAGTAGTAGTAGTAGTAGTAGTAGTAGTAGTAGTAGTAGTAGTAGTAGTAGTAGTAGTAGTAGTAGTAGTAGTAGTAGTAGTAGTAGTAGTAGTAGTAGTAGTAGTAGTAAGTAGTAGTAGTAGTAGTAGTAGTAGTAGTAGTAGTAGTAGTAGTAGTAGTAGTAGTAGTAGTAGTAGTAGTAGTAGTTGAAACTGCAGTAGTTCTAGTGTTAATATTAGTACATTTACAATGTAAGTATAAGTAGAAGCCTCGCTGCTATTTGAATGCGAGTTACGATTTATTGTTTTACGAATGCTCAGGTATGATTAAGAATGCCAAACTTTTTATAAGCCAAAGCTTTCGTTCTAAACGCGAGAAAGTTCCCCACTTTATCAGATACTTAATAACATAACAATTGTCTTCATGCTTAATACCTGTTTTTACAACACACAAACACTTGTATTAATAATATATCGAAAGTACCGGTATTTCACATCAGACGGAGACTCTCTGCATAAGCGTTCGTTCACAGGTTAATAAATACATAGAATCTTCATAGATGAAAATGAAATGAAACAGAACAAAAGATCTCCTGTCGATACGCAAAGTAAGAAGAAAGCAATAACAGCAATCAACAACACAATGCAGTTATTTCATCATCTCGCTTATTGATTGTTAAGCCTCAAGCAATGGAATGCGATAAAAAGTACGCCAACAATTAATATAAAAACATGAGTCAAACAGCAACAACAGCTAACAACAAAAGCAGCAGCAGAAACAGCAACATCAACATTGTTTAAAAAGCCAACAACAATATATGCATCGACAATTAAGGGCCTAATCAAATCAGCCGCAAAAAGACCATCAAAACCAACTAAAACAATGCCAACACCACCAACAACAACAAAAATCCATCACAACGCCAATAGTACAAAAATAATCATGATGAAACAACAACAACCATTCCAAACTACCAAAATTATATCAACAACGCCAACACCACAGAAAGAAACAACAGACAAACAAATCAACATCATGCACAAAACAGCAATGTCGTCACCAACAAGAGTAACAACGCAAATGGCAACAAAACAGCAACAATTACATCACCAACAATACAAACTAAATCGATACCTCACTTGTCATGTATATAAAAAAGATTTATCGAAAAACATGTTTATTGATAGATCTTTGATATATATGACTTAACAATTCAACGCCTTGCGACCTCGAACATAAATGCTCAAAGACAGAGACGCTATTTACCTTTTTTCATTAAATGTTGCACAATTTGTAAAATATTCGTCGTTTACAGGCTGAGCTCGTCTTCAGCTGCTAGAAACAATCATTCTTACTAATTATATAGCAATAATGAAACCTCACAAATTTTATTGGGAGATGAATTCTTGTTCCTTGATCTTTTACGTCTCCTAAATAAACATCAAACAGAACGATTTAAATTAAAAATACCGTTGCAGCTTGTATTTTAGTATCAATGCGTACAACCAGATGACACATATATAATGTATGACAATAAAAAATTTACATTCTGATATAGATTTCATAACTCATACATGAACTAACGCTCATATAGTTTACACAGAAAAAAACAGACTATATTCTTGCAGATAATCATTTTCATGAGAAAACTTGTCAATATTTTATTTCCAATAAAATATTAGAAAACAAACGTGTCCACTAGTCAGTAACTCGAAGCCGAATGGCTATTCCACAAGCATAATTACCTGCCAATACTATACACTGAGCGACCCCTACCAGGGACTTTCATATGCAATTTTTTTTTCTATTTCGCCTCGCTCAAACTAGGAAAATTATATTTCTTATCATCTACCTTTAAAACACATGTGGTTAGCGTGTGGCTAATGTTTATTCGTGAAAACATCATTTTGAATGATAAATTATCATATTATAACGAACAATCAACTTTTCTGAAGAAAAAAAATCACTATCAAATATATATATATAACAAGGTATTCAACTCGACATCACCCGAAAACAGGGTGCATCGCTTTGAACAGCTATTGCTTCGTCACTTTTAAAGCGATTTTCATGAACCCTGTCTTATTCAACGTAGAATTGATTTATTTTCTTTCTGGAAATGTATATATCTTGTTATATTTCTACACATGCTGGTTCAAATTTTAAGAAATAAAACGATACACAATTCGTGTGACCTACTTGACAGCGATCAGACAGGATTCATGAATGAAATCTCCAGGTGTAAAGACACACCTTCTCATTGGACCAATGAAATTACTCGTGTGTTTAAAATGTCAGTTTGTTGAAATGTATGTAAACAAAGGTTTCAAACGGCACTGGACAGTTAGTTTTGATGCATAATGCAACGGCAGGCACGGTAAGAATGTTTTTTTCATACGTTTTATTGAATTATGTTATCGAGGTCCGTGAACTTTGCAGGGAAAATGCCCTTTACTCCGTGAAGATTTCAGTCTTAGATCTGGTTTGATCGATGGCAAGTGGGTCATGCGAGTTGTGTATCGTGTTATTTCATAAAATGTGACAAAGCATTTGTAAAAATATTGCAAGACATGTACATTTAAAAAAATTCATTTATGCTTTAAATAAGGCCAAGATCTTGAAAATCGCTGCAAAATGGATGAAGTAATGGATGTTCAAAGCGATGCACTAATTAATATCATAGCCACACGCTAACCACCAGTTATTTATAACAGTACATTAACTTTAAACATAATATGTAAATAATTGGGATCAACGCCTTGAAACGGTCAATAAAAAAAACATTTTTGGTTTAAATCGGCTTGAGGGCTTGACGCAGACACGGGTATTTAACTAGCTTGAAGGCTAACCGCAGATACGGGGGTTTAACCGGCTTGAGGGCTAGTCGTAGATACGGGGGTTTAACCGGCTTGAGGGCTATAACAGACAAGGGGGTTTATCCGGCTAGAGGGCTAGCCACAGATACGGGGATTTCACCGGCTTGAGGCTAGACGCACATACGGGGGTTTAACCGGCTTGAGGGCTAGACGCAGATACGGGGGTTTAACCGGCTTGAGGGCTAGATGCAGATACGGGGGTATATCCGGCTAGAGGGCTAGCCACAGATACGGAGATTTAACTGGCTTGAGGCTAGCCGCCCATTCGGGGGTTTAACCGGCTTGAGGGTAGACGCAGATAGGGGGTTTAACCGGCTTGAGGGCTAGACTCAGATACGGGGGTTTTATCGGCTTGAGGGCTAGACGCAGATAAGGGGGTTTTACAGGCTTGAGGGCTAGACGCACACACGGGGTTGAACCGGCTTGAGGGCTAGACGCAGATACGGGGGGTTTAGCCGGACTTCTGCGCAATAATTTATCATACATCAAACGCGCGCCTAATTATGTGTCAATCAAATGTACCTATTCAGGCAGAAAACATGAAAGCCAGTACATTTAAGTCCCAGTTCAAGGAATAGATCGTTGTTTTGCATATAAATTGTATAGCGAGAAATAAACTTAAATGAATTCATTGAAATATACATTTTGTATCGAGGTTGACATCGAAACCTTGTTAAAAATCGGTTTTGAATCGATAAAATAAGACATACATGATCATAGATACATGCAATAGGCGAAAATCATTGCAGCGTCGCGAGTTATGCAAATTATATCTATATTTAGCTTTCGCTAACTATTATTAGCATAAGGAAAATAAATACATAGATTTAGCAAAAAACGTAGCTTTGCAACTCAGTTTCCGTCTGTAACAGATGAATTGGCATTTGTTCTTACCTTCTCTCAGCTAAGTTCGCCCGTGTCCGCAATTTTGTTTGTTTAGGTTTGACTTAACGTGTCGAATCATGAATATTATTGAGGTCGTATTCGTACTTAACCGGATTTTCAGTGATATCCTGAATCAAAAATCAAAACACGTTTTCTTACGATTCTGCCCATATATATATATATATATATATATATATATATATATATATATATATAGCTATCACCGGGGCCTTTAATCATGAGTTTAATACAACACAAGATTTAGAGTACATGTACAAGTTTGGAAAGTATCGGACGTCTATTAACACGATTATGGGATATGTTTTAAAGCTATTTGCATACGAAGAAAAATGGTCCATCTGTAAAAAAGACATTAAATTATCAAGTGAAGTATTTTTCCGACGATAATTATCAAATAAGAAAGGTGTAAGAAAGATCGTTAATAGGTTTCAGCAATATAAAAAAATAGCGCAACTGCTTGCATTCTCTGCAGACAATGTAGTAATAATAAAATGAAACTTCAGATACTCCGTCAAGATCATGCTTCACTTAACCAGAAGTACTTTCTAAATAATGTTTTATTCTTCACTTAAACTGAAGTACTTTATTGATAATGTTTCGTGCTTCACTTAATCCTAAGTACTTTTTGAGAAAATGTGTTGTGTTGTTTTTGCATGTTTATTCGCTTTGGATTCAAGAATAAAACGATTGCAGCCATTGTTTACAGTCACTATGTGTACATTTTACATACGCAACAAGGAGGTCGTATAGCGTTAAAGAAAACAACATTCACAAAACAAACACATCAGAACAAAAAAGCACAAAACATACAACAACAACAACAACTATTCCATCGCCGTCAAAAATTACCAAACACCACTAGTTTTTAAATTAAATAAATATCTCAACGCCTTTTGATCTTGAATAAACATTAATGTGTGTGATTGTTTGTGATTGGAAATTTTCAAAATTCGTTTGATATGAACTCGTGACTGCATAATTTTCAGCAAAGAGATTATGGACGTATTCGAGAAGTACATGCAGAACAACGTACGTAATCTGAAGAAGGAGCAGGCGACAGATCTCTTCCAGAAGGAATTCCAGGTCACAATGTTCTTTTTCCAATCCCTCAACGTCCGCGCAGCGATTTGACTTGAACCAGCATAGCTGGATCAAATCCCTTCCTTCATAACCAACCACGTGATGATAGCCTAGCCACGTGGTACAATAGTTTCACCGTTGTTATGTTAACTTCTTTTAATTTAGGTTATTTATGTTATCTTATGGACTTTAACTTATATACTATTTTCAAAATATAAAAGAACATAATACCGGTTTTCATAATATAATACTTAAACGACAACAACAAAAATCCTACCAAATCTGGTAGGATTTTCTTGTGATTACAGAGATTGTATGTGATAGCAAGGAACGACAACTCTGCGTGGAGATTGCAAATCCCTATGTAATTTAATGAAAATGGCCACAACTTTAGAGAAACAGAAATGTAACAGTTTAAATAAAGAGACCCTAATGACTATATATTATCATCAAGGGATTTCCAGGCTGATTTAATATAGGCAATAACATAAATTTCATCTGGTTGGCAAGAAAGAGCTCGACGCCAAACAAAATCAACTGTTTTGCGCCTTCTTTTGTGCGCTGTTTTTAATTGGAATGTTTAACAATAGCGCATTGGTTTTCTATAGCCTCTAAATGTATCATCTTTAAGGGATTTAGTAGTAAACGCATGTGCGCACCCTATCTATATCTCCGAAAGATAAAGCCAGAACAAGCGTCTAAACGGTAAACATGCCTTCGAATTAAAAATGTTAATTTATTTAGAGATTATAGCCTTTCATGATTCAAGTGTTTTGAATAATGTAATCTATAATGTAACTTATAATGTAACCCATAATTACAGCTAGACGTTGAGCAGTCGGAAGTGATGTTCAACACGTTTGATAAGGATAAAAACGGTATCATGAGCATATGGGAGTTCCAGCAGTTCTACATGTGCATGGGCGATCAGTAAGTTTGGTGTATGTAATTACAGGCTATAGAATCATGTTCATGGGCGATCAGTAAGTGTGGTATATGTAGATACAGTATATAGAATCAAGTGCATGGGCGATCAGTAAGTGTGGTATATGTAGATACAGTATATAGAATCAAGTGCATGGGCGATCAGTAAGTTTGGTGTATGTAGATACAGGCTAAGGGTGATCATTAAGTTTGAGTTATTGAGATACAGACTATTTGCGATCAGTAAGTTTTGTTAATATAGAAACAGACTATAGATACAGAGTTCCAGCAGTTACACATCTGCGTGGGCGATCAGTAAGTTTGGTGTAAACCCTTATTTAAGACACATCTATTTTATTTCAATTTAACATTACAATTCGTAGTGAAATCAGTTGTATCAACTCTCTCGTTTAGTGATCACTCATTTGAGTACCAGTGTGAATAAGTCACGGACAGAGGGGTATCATACACAATCGTGGAACCAACCAAAAACCACAGTTCTTTATATAACCCGCGTTTTGAGAAAGGTGATATATGGTATGAACATAATTTAGCGATTAAATTAAAACTGTATATTTTTCACGATTACCATGAAGTGTAGATGTGAAAGACAGTATCCCCCAGTTATTTACACCTTAACGTAACTGAAATCGCAGCCGGGTAACCGGCACGTTTGTGACAAAGCTACAGTGCTCATGGTGAGATTTTTTGATCACCTCTTGTATGTTGTTCGTCGTACGTTCTGCACCGTTAACACATACATTGTTTACACTCTTGAGGCCACATTCATTGTCCAATCTTCATTAACTTTGGTCAGTACATTTCTCGCAATAATATCTTGCCGGAATTCGAAATTGTGTCATGTGGGGTAAAAAGCTATGTCAAATGAAAGAAAACGCTTGTAAATGCGCTAGATGACACCTTGTAAGTGCAATGTTTCTGAAACTTGGTCATGACATTTGTTATTAGATATCTTGGCCGAGTTCGAAAATGGTTCCGGTATGTTGCACAAACATTTCCACCATTAACCCATTTATGCCTAGCGTCTAGAAAAAAGGCCTTTGCAAACAGCGTAGACCCAGATAAGACGCCGCATGATGCGGCGTATCATCAGGGTCTGCGCTGTTTGCTTAAAGGAATTTCTGTAAGAAATATTCTAAATATAGAAATAATATACTAGACATCCCTAATATTATAAATAAATTGATCCAATTAAGAAGGATGGGAGAGTCCATAATGTATAAATGGGTTAATAATGCGCATACCGGAAATATTGAAAACCACAAATAATATAAATAATTGATAAATACACTATATTGTTGGCTAAAATAATATCTTAGATGACTTGATGTCTCCCTGTATTGTCATCACAAGCATAAGAAAAAAAAAGAGGTTTAATAAAACATTAGCAGGTGCATTATTTATAATTAATTAATATGATGTTTTATCTTCTTTTTTTCAAACAACCTTCAACAAATCCATTGAATTATTTGTTCCTGTTTAACATCGATATGCACATTCATTAATTTTTCTCAACGTTATACAGTCACTTTAAATTGTTTTTAAGAGAAAATGAAATAATTTCTATAAAACAAATACAGTGCCTCCTTCTTACATTTAAGTAAAGTGCCGTCCCAGATTAGCCTCTGGAGTCCGCACTGGCTAATCAGGGACGACACTTTCCGCTTTTATGATATTTTTTGTTTCTAGACAGTCTCTTCTTACCAATAATGAAGTTTAGGCGAAAAGTATCGTCCCTGATTAGCCTGTGCGGTCTGCACAGTCTAATCTGGGAAGACACTTTACGCACGTGCATTAATCCCCGTTTTCACAGAGCACGGCCCAAATAAAATCCGACACGAATTTTCATGATATTCTATTTTTGAACCGACTTGAGGGTTTCTGTAAGTGAGCGAGCCATTTGCGAGGTACATGTACGTAAGACATTTCTTGAAACTGTGGTATGAAATAACGAGCGTTGTATGAGTGCATGTATCGAGTTTTTAAATTAAGAAAGAAAAGTATTAGTTTCGTTAACGTCATTAAAAACCGCAAAATTGTAGGCGTCACTTGACGTTGAAATGTCTTTTCAGCAAATACCTTGTGATGCGACCGGCCAGTCCAACAAAACGTAGCCAGTAACCACGCTCAAAAAGCTTTATTTAACTTATAAATATCCGTGACGGTTATATGTTTAGATGTTTAGCATATGATACACAAGCATGAAGAATAAATCTTGTAAGCAATATTTATAAAATGTCAAAACATTTTAATTTAAATAGGAAAAACGCCATATACTAAAAGAAGATTACTGATTTTAAGGAATCTCTGGACATTTTCCAAACTGAGTTTTTGCGGAACGAGTGTGCGGAAGGTTGTCCGGACAGTGCAGTTGTTGATTCATGCGATTCTCACTTAGACGAATACGGATTCAAAATCGTTCCCGGAATTATGTGACTATGGTTTGTGATCGCCATACCGGACAGGTGGGTCGCCATACCGGACAGGTGGGGTTTTCTCCTGATACACGGGCTTCCCCCACAACACAAGATTATATCAAATTTGAAACTCTTTCAGTAAGATCTACAAAGCTGAAAATTGCAGCCACAATTCAAAATGCGCCCCAACTTTCGTGAATCGGGTAATTAAATTAGAAAGGATTGCCAACCGATACGACTCGAGTTATACTGTTCAATAGGCCTTAGGTTAACGGAGTTACGCTGTATGGACAGGCAGTTGTATTACCATAATACCATTTGGAATGGGGTTAGCCTCTACACCTGGCTCAAAGATCTATAAATAAACAGTTTATTTATAGATACAGAAGAACAAAGGTTTAGGCTACGGTATCTCGAATTTCTCGATTGTTTATTAAAAATAATGAAAGACCACTCCATTTGAGGTTTAAAGGCAATAAAGAAGTGAAATATTTTATTCAAGCAATTTGGAGAATTTTGAGATTGAATATAATCCACACCAAAGTCAATTTTGTTACCGCGTTGTTTTTGTGTAATACCTTTGAAATGTACAATAAATTCATAATTTTGAAAGCACTAGGGATTTGTTGATAGTTAAATTTTATTTAAGTATGCAACACCAAAAATAATAACAAAAAAACAAGTGTGAACTGAACAATGATTCATTCATTCATTAATTTATTAATTTACTAATTTATTAATTTATTAATTTATTAATTTATTAATTTATCAATTTATTAATTTATTAATTTATTTATTCATTCATTTACTTATTTATTTATTAATTTATTTATTTATTCAATCTTCCTTCCGCCCGTCCGTCCGTTTGTTCGTTCGTTCGTGCGTTCGAGCGTTCGTGCATTTGTATTGGTTTAATGGTTCGTTTGTTTGTTCTTTGTTTGGTTCGTTTGTTTCTTTGTTTGTTCGTTTTTTGGTTGGTTCTTTTTTTCTTTCGTCCGTTCGTTTGTTCGTCCGTTTGTCCGTTCGTTCGTTCGTTCGTTCGTTTGTCCGTTCGTTTGTTCGTTCGTTCTTTTGTTCGTTGGTTCGTTTGTTCCTTCTTTCTTTATTTCTTCTTTCTCTCTTTCTGTCATTCTGTCTTTCTTTCTTTCTTTCGTTCCTTCTTTTTTTTTCTTTTATTAATTCATTCATACATTAATGTATTAATGTATTTATGTATTTATGTATTTATGTATTTATGTATTTATGTATTAATGTGTTTATGTATTTATGTATTTATGTATTTATGTATTAATGTATTTATGTATTTATGTATTCATGTATTCATGTATTCATGTATTCATGTATTCATGTATTTATGTATTTATGTATTTATGTGTTTATGTGTTTATGTATTTATGTATTTATGTATTTATGTATTTATGTATTTATGTATTTATGTATTTATTCATTCATTCATTCATTCATTCATTCATTCATTCATTCATCTTTCCATTCGTCCGTTCGTTCGTTTTGGCGTTCGTGCGTTTGTTCATTGGTTCGTTTGTTCTTATGTAAAAGTTGTCAGGGAAATATCATCGGTTACGTTCCATAGATGTTTTTCACAATATATTACAAGTTTAAACTCTCAAAGACGATAATATATTTCATAAATAATATTTTTTGTTATGAAATAACTAAGTAATTTATGCGCAAATTTGGTTTCTATGACAGCACATACTATATAAGAAATAAAAATTCGCAAGCGAAACATCTAATGCGACAGAGACGCAATTATATTCTTTTATAAATTACGATGTTTTGTCTGAACTTTTCTGTTAACTTTTAAGTAACATATTAACTGCCATCACCTGATGCGAATTACTTGTTTTATTATTTACTTAATTGTACCTGTCGTCATCAGTTAACTCGAGATGTTTGTTTTTCTTCCAGAAAATGACTTATTCGACTATGTTGTCATCTATATACTCTTCAATCAAAAGTAAAAGGCGCTATTTTCAGGCTCCATATACGATGTTTATTTCAAAATCGGATTCCATATTATCTTGCTTTCTAAACAAACATGTCACCACAATAGACAATCCCAGAATCGATAACATGGGCGCCGCCATATTGGCTATTACGTAACCCGCGATTGAAAACGGTACTGAAGAATTTGAAGATTACAACGTTATCATAGTGTACACCCGCTTTATTCCAATAAACAGTACTTTATGACTTCGCACATAAGGATTGAAAACAAGTGAAACATGAAACCAAGTGTCGATATGTATCACATCGTAAATCAATATAATTTAAATTAAAAATATACACGAAAGATTCATAAAAATATGTGTCTCTGCAACAATATTCAGTGACAACACGTAATGTTTAAGGCCGAGTTGGCATTTTTAAGCATACCTTTCAGCATAATGCCTTTGTATAAAATTTAATTATTTCTTTATGGAATAAAATTATTCAAGCATAATTATAAAGGTATAGAAATATCTAAAGTGTGAAGTAAACGTTGTGATTTTAGCGTAAATAGTGCTGGAGATATTAACAAAGATCTATCAATATATAAAGATTGGAAGCATCCATTCAGACCATATTTTTTGGATAGATCTTTGATATTAACTAGATAGATTAAAGATCGATGTAGACAATTAAATTGATATCTGCCTTTGTTTAAGCCTATATTATTTCTTATTAAATGTCGTACTTTCTATACTTTCCGGAGATATTCATTAAGAAACGTTGTAAGATTAAAGACTTAGGACGACTTCTTTAATTGAATAATACATCTCTTTGTTTGTCTAAACAGTTACCATTTCGCTATTCATATTTCCCTTGTAAGTGTCATTTTAAAGGTAATATACAAATCTATAGCCGAAATGAAGTTTGTGATTCTAAAATTGTTTCGTAAATCTGTGTTATCGAAACTCTGTAAGATTTTCAGGTAGAGATTTTTTTAATTAAAATAATGTATCTAGTTTAGTCTAAAACTAAAGTGGTTTTTAGCAATCTTTTATTTAAAAATCGCTCTCAAGCTAATACAAAAATATCTAGCCGGAAATGAATTTTGTGATTTAAATGAACAAGTATCGGAGTTATTCGCTTGCAAAACTGTGTTAGATGTCAGGATATGTCATACTTTTTTATTGAAAAGGACATATCAGCATTTGTCTACAACTTTCTTATATTATTATTTAAATAACGTTTTACATGTTGCCTGAAATATTATTAAATTTTCTAAATAACATCTTAATTCACGATTGAAATGTTTTACATGAAAAATAATGAGCCTTAAATAAACTTAAATAGTTCCAATTGCGTTCTCTAGATTTCCTAAACGTATGTCTTTTTTAAATGTTCGTAAAACGGTCTAAATTTACGCTTAAAAAATAAAAACACGCACGAAATAAGTGATTTATTTTTCTTTAATTACGGATTATACATGACAGCAACATACATCTCTTGAAAAAAAAAACATCAGCGATAAAAGCGCGAACGAATTCGCTCAATGGGAGGCGATGTTCCAAGTGTGGATTAATTTAAGCGTTTATGGGTTTGCCCGTGACACCACATGTCTGCACATGTGTTGATACCGAAATTTAGATAAGATATCACCCGTCATCTTTAAATAACATGTTAAATGACAATCAAGACCTTATTCATGCCAGGGACCTACACAAATAGGTCCATGTCCATGCTGTGTGTTATTACTCTTAAACGAATGCAGATGAACCTTATTTCTACTAATTACGTAATTTTTATTAATAAAAAAACACGAACTATTATCTGGTTGTCAGATCGATAACAGAAACTCTTTAAATCCTCAAATATATTTGATAAACCCGTTTCGCTTCCTTGTTTTGCGTAGGGACCTATACACACATATATAGGTCCATGTTTATTTCTTCAGTACCGTTTTGGAGGCGCGCGCGAGTATTCAGGGGCGGGTAATCCGGGAGGAAATCGATTTCTGGGATTGTCTATAACACAGCGTAAGAATACACTGTGTATTAGCAACCTGCTGTGGTGATCACTGTGTCATCCCTTTGAGCGTCAAGTTATCTCAGACATCGGCCGTTCCCTAATATCTTAGTCTGACTTAAATTGTCTGTCGTAAAGTATTGTGGTTAGATTCAGAAAACGCAAGGAGTCATACTTTTGTGATTAGAATGTGTGGAAAGACAACTGCGTCTAAATGAAATACTTAAATACCATATAGTTTAATCGTTAAGAACATACGTATGCTAAATAAATAATATGCTATGCGAGAAAGCATATAATTGTGCTTAATGTAGTATCAGTCTATGTACGCTCATATGTACGCGTTAACATTCATATACTTGATGTTTCCTATATGTGTTTTTTCTGCAATAAGTGTATAGAAGTGCACGTGAAATATGATATGTACGTTTTATTTATTTATGCATTGTATCACCATGACTTCAAAATGTCATACGTAAATATACAAAACACTACATTAAACATTTGATGCGGTTGATAAGCGACTAACAACTGAAAACTGAAAAAAAAAGTAAATTATATAGAAACGTTTCATTTCAACCTTTATTTGCACAATCATCTTCCGAACATCTTCAAAAAAAAAAATTTTCTTGCTACCATTATCGGAGATTCATAAACACGGGTAATAGAGTCAAGTGCTTTGGTAAATTAACAACTATTTTCAAATTGAATGTAATTTTGAAACAAAGACAGTAACACTTGAGTTAATTAATATACGTTTAATTTAAATCGAAACAAAGAGTCAAATAAATAACCTGTGGCATTTATTTTGCAATCTCGTATTGTTGTTTAGCAATAGAAATAACAGTTATCACCATTTTAAAAAGCGGCTTTATTACTTTTAGGGTCCAATAAACAGAAAATTGTAGCATGACACACCGACATCATTCATTTTGTTGGCATGAGATGTCATAAAGTACCCAAGGCACCATTCTCGCTTCTATGTGACGATATCACCAATCGAATTTTAACCTTCATTCGACATTTATTTTGACTAACTGACTGACTGACTGACAGACTGACTGACTGACTGACTGACTGACTGACTGACTGACTGACTGACTGACTGACTGACTGACTGACTGACTGACTGACTGACTGACTGACTGACTGACTGACTGACTGACTGACTGACTGACTGACTGACTGACTGACTGACTGACTGACTGACTGACTGACTGACTGACTGACTGACTGACTGACTGACTGACTGACTGACTGACTGACTGACTGACTGACTGACTGACTGACTGACTGACTGACTGACTGACTGACTGACTGACAAAACGAAAGAAAAAAAGAATGAACGAACGAACGAACGAAACGACGGACGGTCGAACGAACCAAAAAACAATGAACACACTGCGGGGAATCAAGTGATCACAAAAGTACATAGTACGCACAAAATGGCGGAACAATCTCTCGCTTAATGACGAAAATCAAAATGAATGATAACTACATGTATGCGCAGAGTACCCGCTTAGTCGCCGTATGTACCCTGGTAATTGTCGTTTTTCTGTAGTTTTCTCCATCATTCAGGATCAAAAAACAATGAAAATTGTACATCGTCTGAACATGATTTATTTTGACGTGTTTGCTATTCAAGATGACAAACAACGAAAAAATACAACATTTTTTTGCTTTATAACATGCTTAGAACATTTCGTACAATGTTTTGTACGTTGTTTTAGCTTCTTTAGATCTATGGCGAGGAACTTGGATAAAAGTACATCGTGTGAACGGTTTTTGTGTCAGTACATCGTCTTTTCGGTTTTTAGTGCATCATCTGAACTGCTTCTGTTTTAACTTTTAATGCGATGTTTGTCATAATGAATTTGTTGTAACATCTGTGATCAGCCAAGCGATTTTTCGTCCAAATGACGTTCCGTTCTATGATTAGAAAACACAAAATCCTGTGTTATTTTACATGTTTACATAGCGTTTAATTTTATTAAATTAAATACAAGTCACGCTTGAAAAGGGTTGTTATTTTAACTCATTTATATATATAAACCTATAAAGGCATGAACATAATGTAATACGAGGAATGTTATTTGGACGAAAGATCCTTGGATTTTCACATATTTATGTTTAAAAAGACAAAATGTAGTTTGCAGTAAAACTAAACTGAACTTAACATTTCTTTTTACATACTTGGCGCATCTGAGTGCTCATTAAAAATATAATGCTCGGCTCGAAACAGTGGCAGCTCGGAGCTTGCGGTGATTTTTGTCAAGCTTCAATAATATATGTAGTATATAATATTAAATGAAAATGTTAGTCTGAATTACATATATGTGGTAATCGATATATAATTATTTTTGTGAAGATAAAATATTGATGTCATCAGAATAATTGGTATAATTAGATGTCTGTTACATATAGCTGTTAAGTTATTTCAGAATGCGCCAAAGGTCAAGTCTTTCGCTTCATCGTTTGAAGAGGAAGCGCTCGAAAACATCGCAACAATACGATTAGTTACACCAAAATGCATTTCGTCAACTGCATGGCACACTGGAGTTTGTCTGCAACATATTATACCTGTGCTAACGCCCATCAAGTCAACATTTCGTTGACCAGTGTATAAAGTATTTCCACCCAAAAAGAAAAAAGAAAAGCATTTCTGCAAGAGCTCTTTTTGAGCTACAGTCATCTTCTGAAAAAATATGCCATGGCATTCATGACGCTACTGAATCAGATTATCTTCTGAACATCAACAATGGAGCAGTCAAAACGAAAAGCGAAAAGTTAAGCGGAATCGATATCGTGTGAATCTCAAAGCTATGAGAATACTACAACACAAGCAGACAATTTAACGAGATACACATTCATAAAATAGTTTGAACTAATGTATCTAAGATTTATATATAATGAAATAGTTGTATATCTACATCTCATATATTTACTCTTCTAGGATTCTACCACTTCCTTTCAATACCAATTTAATGAATTGTTTTAGACTTTCCGAATGCTTTAAGAATGCTTTGTGCTATTTTATGCAAAATACAAATTATGTTAATGTTATGTCATGGAATAAAATTTAATGTTAATAAAGAAGTCATTATGACCTAGTGTTATATTTTTTATGAAACATCATATAGAGACCCTCGACTACATGTATGTGTTCTTTAATCTTGACTGGGGTCAGAAGTGGCCACACGCAGGAAGTACAATATTTTATTGACTCGAATAGCTAAATTACTGATAAACTACCGAACATGTGCTAAATTTGATGGGGTGCGAACATGTGCTAAATTTGATGGGGTGATGGGTGGGGGGCAGATATGAGCCATTAGCAAAGAAAAGCAAATACACTTTACACAAGTTATGGTGCTTCAAGAGGAATTTACTGGACTAAAGCATTTTGAGGACTTTTTTTATATATTATACCCGGTACATGCATGTCTTCCTATCAGAATATACTGCTGTTGATAGCCTAACGCAATTTTGAAATTATGCATTTGTACACTTCAGCATGTGTTGCATTACAATTAGTGCTTAGTGTATTTTCTACATTGTCAGATACACGTTCCAATAGACAACATCAGTTCAGCAAGATTTTGTTATAAACGATAGTGTTAACAAGGTTTTGTTAGAGTCATACACGGTAAAATGCCCCGCTCCCTAGTGGCCATGTTTTTCAACGGACGGTAACAATTTTTCGAATTCAGCCGAGGTATCATTACAACAAATGTTCGGACCCACTTTCATGAAGATTGAAGTATAAATGTGACTTCTAGAGTGTTAAAAAGGTTTTACTATAGCCATGTGAGCAAATATGCTCCTCTGGGGGCCGTCTTTTTTAACGAACCTGAACCATTTTCAAACAAAGCTGATATATTATAAAGACATACCTTTCGACCAAGTTTCGAGAAGGTTGAACTATAAATGTAAATTCTAGTGTTAACAATCTTTTTCTTTATTTTGACCGAGTGACCTAGGTTTTGACCTGGTGTGACCCAGTTTCGAACACGACAAAGATATCATTTGGACAACTTTTCTTACAAAGTTTAATGACAATCAAGCAATAAATGTTGCCTATAGAGTGTTAACAAAGAAACATGTTGACGACGCATTAAGAACAAATGGTGATCCTAAAAGCACACCATGAGCACCTTGTGCTCAGGTGAGCTAAAAATAAGAAAATAAACGTTACATGATTTATGAAAAAAATGTTATTTTTATTTGCACTAAACTAAATTTTCAGTACTTTATATTGGTTATGTCATAGTCAGAGAGGTTAAGATTATGCACATATACAGTACATAGATTGGCATGTTCACAAATTCAAATATATAACTGTTAGATTAAATTAATTCTTTATCACAGTAATTCTCAAGATTTATTAAAGTCATATCACGGTGATAATTTTCTCATCAATCCCTTGACCGGTTCGGCTGTTGGGGGGAAATGAGGAACAACAATACAGAAATCCTCCTCTAGTCAGGTCTGTTGTATGCTGCTGAGAGTAATTCATCCATGGAAAGGAATGTCTACTCTTACATTATCCATCCAGCTTTTCTCATGACGGCCTCGGCGTCGCCCTCCCTCTAACGTGCCCTGGAGAACAGTCTTGCACAGATATTCGTTCCTGATGACGTGTTCAAACCAAGCAGCTGTACCTTATCAGAAATATTCGTGGTCATGGTAGTGCAGTTATAAAATTGCACTTACTGAAGCTTGTTTCATTCCCTTCACAGTTGTTTATTTCTCAATATTAAACAATCAAAAGCAAACCAGTGTAATTTGTCCACTTCATATTCAGGGCTTAATTCTATTTGCACATCGATATGTAGAGAGAACATTACCGGATTTGATTGGCTGTTGGCATATATGGTAAAGTCTTCTTGGACCTTGTGTAGTACAATCTTATCTCAGTACTGAAATTTAAAGATATGCTAGCATACAGTTGACAATATAAAAGCACAGACATTTTTAACACATTGAATGAACACACATTCACAGATAGGCATGAAGAATTTCTTTGTAGTAAAGGATTTTTGAAGTAACATTAAAAGAATACTAGCGTCATAAATAAAGTTATTGGCCAATCACAGATGCTATTACAATTTTTTTATGATAAATATCGCATTAAAAGTAAACACAGAACTAGTTCAGATGATGTACTTAAACCGTTCAGACGATATACTCAAACAAAAACCGTTCAGACGATGTACTATTTTCCAAATTCCTCGCAACATATCTAAAAAAGCTTAAACAACGTGCAAAACCCTGTACAAAATATTTTAAGCATGTTATAAATTAAAAAATGTTGTATTTAGTTGTTTGTCGTCTTGAATAGCAAACACGTCAAAATAAAGTAGGTTCAGACGATGTACAATTTTCATTGTTTACTGTTCCTGAATGTTTGAGAAAACTACAGAAATCTAAGAAAAACGACAATTATCAGAGTACATAAGACGACTGAGCGGGTACTCTGCGCATAGTTATCATTTATTTTAATATTATTAAATATGAGAATACCTTGATTTTCGTCATTAAGCGAGAGCTTGTTCCGCCATTTTGTGCGTACGATGTACTTTTGCGATCACGTGATTCCCCGCAATGGAACAAACGCACGGACCGAAAACGGACGAACAAACGAACAAACATGTGGATGGGCGGACGGATGTAGGAATGTATATAATAAATATATAGATGAATAGATAAGTAAATGAATAAATAAATCAATAAATAAAATAAATAAAATAAATAAAATAAATAAAATAAATAAAATAAATAAAATAAATAAAATTAATGAATTAATCAATTAATTAATTTATTAATACATTTAAATCAATTCATGAATTCATTAAAAAATAAATGATTGAATAAATGAACGAATGAAACCCTGTTCTGTGTAAAATTCTTGTTTATTAGATTTGGTATTGCATACTTACATGTCTGTAAACTACAAACAAATCCCTAGTGATTTCAAAATTATGAATCTATTGTACATTTCACAAGTATGACACGCGGTAACAAGATTCACTTCAGTGTGTTTTACATTAAATCTTAAAATGTTTCAAATTACTTGAATACAATATATATTTAAAAACAATAGTTCAATTCTTTATTGGGTCTAAGACCTTATAAAGGCGTTTTTATTTCATTATTTTTAATAAATAATCGAGAAGATCGAGATACCGTAGCCTACTCCCTTTTTCTTCTTTATCCTTTGTTATTCTGAATCTATAAATAAATTGTTTATGGATCTTTGAGCCAGGTTTTGAAGAGGCTAACCCCATACCATTGCCTGTCCATAGAGCGTAACTCCGTTAACCTAAGGTCTCTTGAACAGTATATATAACTCGAGTCGTATCGGGTGGCAATCCTTTCTAATTTAATTACCCGACTAAAAGGGCGTGGTCTTTCATTATTTTTAATAAACAATCGAGAAATTCGAGATGCCGTAGCCTAATCCTTTGTTCTTCTGTATCTATAAATAAACTGTTTATTTATAGATCTTTGAGCAAGGTTATCTAGAGGCTAACCCCGTACCAAATGGCATGATGGTAATACCATTGCCTGTCCAACTCCGTTAACCTAAGGACTCTTGAACAGTATAACTCAAGTCGTATCGGGTGGGAGTGCTGGAGCAAACTCCGGTTTAACACTTTATGCAGCCACGGAATGTGCGGAAGAACGGGAAACAGGAAACTGACTTTTTGAAAGCTGTCAGCTACTTTCGTTATCTAATGCAGATTATTTGAACCTCGCTCTGAAAAAATGGGGCTTATTGCATGTGCGTGAAGTTTTGTCTTATATTGGCCTGTTCAGTCCGCACAGGCCGATCAGGGACGATACTTTATGCCATAACTGGCTTTTCACTAAGAAGGGACTTCATTTACACGAAAACTACAATATCAGTGGGAAGAGTCGCCTCTAATAATCCTGTGCGAACTTTACAGGCTTATTTTGGACGACACTTTACGTTCATGCATTAATACCGTTTTTCCAGAGCGAAGCTTAATTACTCGTTTCAGTTGCCAGGAGGTTATCACCAAATTTAAAGAGCTGGACGCGGACGGAAGTGGGAAGCTGGATGGCGAGGAGGCGAAGGAGGGGCTGAAGACGCTGCAGACGGCGACGGGACGCCATCTGGAGGAAAAGGAGATCGATTTTTTCATGAAAAGCGCCGTAGGGGACGATGGGCTTATCGACCTGGGCGCGTTTACCAACTTGTTGTATACGCTGAAACTGTATAAGGCGCCTGCTCCGAAATCTTAGAGCGTACCGCTTACTTTGCTCAAGCGATATTAAGTACCTAATATTGAAATATTTTGTGTATGTTTATTTTTTATTTTTATGTTTTTATCTGCGTAGAAACTTAATAATTCTGTTAATTCATATACTTTAGAGTGTGCATGTTAAATCCTTACGTGTCAACAATAATATGACGATTAAATCGTCTTTATTTGTGTGAATGCACCTTTTTTACATAAAAGCTTGCATTTATACCGCTTAAACGAAAATGTAGACTTGCAACTTGCAAATGTGATTTTACATCAAATTTTCAAAATATTTGTGTGTATGCCAAATTTCCGTAGCGAACTCCAGTCCGCGATTTAAGCAATAATTTAAAATAGAAAACATGTCATTGAAATATTCGAATAGAATCTGTCATCGTGAACGTAAACCGTACATTCATTTATTTTCGTTGACCCGGAATTTAGCGGTTTCATTTAATCTGGCAATTTGGTTTGATCTTATATTCATGCATTTTATAAAGTGTGTGATATAAGAATAAGGACTTAAAGGGTTCTTTATACATTTGATTGCGAATTTGAGAGCACAAAAATCCACAAAAATAAGTATCCGACAATTGATATTGATTTTACGGTTTATCAATTCAACTTAAACTGGCATAAACTAATTCTTTTTTGTGTGATGAAAGTTGATTGTTTAATGCCCCAATTGCTTTACATGCCTATTCTAAATTATGTACAGTATGTGGATTGATAATTTTGTACAAATAAGATTAAACAAATAATGCGTCTTCATTTTAAATTACACCTTAAATGATCACGTTTAGTATTGAAAAAAAGGTATAATGTAATGTATAGTGTTCACTTTGTTTTATATGCTTTATATTCAATTATGTATTCGGATTGAAAATTTTGTACAAAAAGATGTAAAAAATGCGTGTACAATTAATATTCCACCTTAAGTGCTCACTTTATGTATTAACATAAATTATAATTATTATTTTTAAAATATTGTTTCATTTTCATTTGTGTAAAGAAACTTAATTAAACCGTTTTTTTTATTTAAATTGTATGTGTCTTTTTATTATCACGATTTTTTCCAACGTGTTTATTATTTGATAATAAATATCGTTAATGAAAATATGAATTTAGATCCAATGTAAGTAACTGCTATTGCGCTGGATTTCGGCAAATGAATCTTAAATACGGTGGTATAGTGGTGACAATCACTCCTCTTTTTTCTATCTCGTTCCCGCGAGTTAGAAAGTCATTCCCTCGAATTAGCGAACTCGTTCGCTCCACTTTTGTTTAATGCATACCTCCTTTATTTACTGCATCGCTCTTTTTTCAATGCACTACTCTTTTATTTAGTTTTGCGTTCCTATTTTTTCAATCTTGTTCCCTCGCCTAAGTAAGTCGTAACGGCGACATAGCTTACTCGTTTCTACGAGTAAGTAAGGCGTTCCATCAAGTTAGCATACCGTGGGAACGAGATAGAAAAATGAGGCGTGCAATTTAAAAAAAATGAAAAAAGAGGAGTGAATGTCACAAAATGTTTACCATGGAATCGTATTTTCTGGCTGCAAAAGGCAAACAAAAAAGGGCTAATCGAACATTTGAATGAAAAACGCACACAACTCACAATTTGTCAACTGGGAAAGGTAAAAAAAAATCATAAAATGTAATGCTATGAACACTTTATATCTCCGTTCGAATACATTGATACGAACGGAATAAACAATATTTGGTATACATTGACCTTTTGATTTAGGGACGACCTGGTATTTTAGGCGCAATGCCATATATTAATGATTTATACCTTAAGTTAGCATTCGATCGGTTATCTATAAATAACCTCCTTGAAAAAAAAATCTAATCGAACACAAAACGAATATTTAAGTTTAAAAGGTTATTTTAATAAACTATAGAGTACTATTTAAAGTAGCAAATAAATACATGTCAATTGCTATAACAAAACGGTGAAAATGTTAATTCTTCAGTTACCTGTGTGGTGTGATTTTAGCACGTGACTTAGTAATTTACATGTAGGCTAATAATTTCTGACGAAAGAGGTGACATGCCTTACAGTTTGGATAAAATAATATGCATTTATGTTGTTGTTTTTTCTATATTTGGCATATAAGGTCGACTACGACTGTGAACTATGTTATTCCCACCTTATACCTTAAAGGGGCCTTTTCACATTTTCGTAAATAGAAAAAAAATATTTAAAAATTCCGATTCGCACATTTTCTTTGTAGCTATGATATTTGTGAGAAAACAGTAATACTGAATATTTACCATTCTCGAAAATATCTTGTGTATGCATCTTTAAACGATTGAAACACCTGAAATTTATAAAGCGTTGCAACGCGAAACGATTTAATAATTTGGAGAGTTCTGTTGTTGTCGTTATATTTTGGGATTGTTTTTATTACGTATAAAATACATCGCACATTCTATGAGCACGGATGACCGAGTGGTCTAAGCAATAGATTTTTACTCCAGGGGTCAGTGGTTCGAGCCCAGTTGAGGGTTACTTTTTCTATCTTTAATTTTATTCTTGTTTTTTACTGGATTTTTTAAGATCCAATATTTACATTTATCAATATAAATCATTTCATTAAAAACTTCAATACATGCCAAAATATGTGAAATGGTACCTTTAAAATACTAATTATTTAAGATAGTTTGGTAATCAATCGCACGTACACATAGGTTAAGCGTTTACGCTTTTGTTTCAAAGTCCTTCTAAATGTCACGGTGCCGAACTAAAGCGGGATTGGTGGAAAGACGTGTGGCGGCCCGGTTAGCTCAGTCGGGAGAGCACTCGTCCTGTAAGCGAGGTGTCCCGGGTTCGAGTTTGGCTGCATATTTTTCACCACCCGGCGACAATGGCGCCCAGCGAGGGACCGTGGCGGGTACAGTTCTCCATTGACTTGCCCGTGGGTTTGTCGAGATTAGTAATTCACTGTTCTCTGTCTCGAATTCGAAGACGAATTCCAACTTGGCAGGGGAAAATGTTACGGTACCGAATTGGTGGAAAGACGTGTGGCGGCCCGGTTAGCTCCGTCGGGAGAGAACCTGTTCTGTAAGCGAGGTGTCCCGGGTTCGAGTCCCGGAATGGCTGCACACTTTTCACCACTCGGCGACAAAAGGAACAAGCACTATTTTGACAAAAAAATAAATGAAGTTTGGCAATTACATGTCTTTGTATTACCTTAAATATATACGTGTTCGCGACTTACATAGAATAAAACATTGATGTGTACCGTATGTATTATTTTTCAATTTTGGTTAAAGTTTCAGAGCGATTATGTTCCGGATCGCTCAGCTTATTTTTATGCCCCCCTTCGAAGAAGAGGGGGTATATTGCTTTGCACATGTCGGTCGGTCGGTCGGTCTGTCGGTCTGTCGGTCGGTCGGTCCGTCCACCAGGTGGTTTCCGGATGATAACTCAAGAACGCTTGGGGCTAGGATCATGAAACTTCATAGGTAAATTGATCATGACTCGCAGATGACCCCTATTGATTTTCAGGTCACTAGGTCAAAGGTCAAGGTCACGGTGACCCGAAATAGTAAAATGGTTTCCGGATGATAACTCAAGAACGCTTAGGCCTAGGATCATGAAACTTGATAGGTAGATTGATCATGACTCGCAGATGACCCCTATTGATTTTCAGGTCACTAGGTCAAAGGTCAAGGTCACAGTGACCCGAAATAGTAAAATGGTTTCCGGATGATAACTCAAGAACACTTATGCCAAGGATCATGAAACTTGATAGGCAGATTGACCATGACTCGCAGATTACTCCTATTGATTTTCAGGTCACTAGGTCAAAGGTCAAGGTCACGGTGATCCGAAATAGTAAAATGGTTTTCTGATGATAACTCAAGAACGCTTATGCCTAGGATCATGAAACTTGATAGGTAGATTGATCATGACTTGCAGATGACATTGATTTTCAGGTCACTAGATCAAAGGTCAAGGTCACGGTGACCCGAAATAGTAAAATGGTTTCCGGATGATAACTCAAGAACACGTTTGCCTAGGATCATGAAGCTTGATAGGTAGATTGATCATGACTCACTGATGACATCTATTGATTTTCAGGTCACTAGGTCAAAGGTCAAGGTCACGGTGACCCGAAATAGTTAAATGGTTTCCGGATGATAACTCAAGAACGCTTATGCCTAGGATCATGAAACTTCATAGGTACACTGATCATGACTCGCAGATGACCCCTATTGATTTTCAGGTCACTATGTCAAAGGTCAAGGTCATGGTGACCGGAAATAGTAAAATGGTTTCCGGATGATAACTCAAGAACGCTTGTGCCTAGGGTCATGAAACTTCATAGGTACATTGATCATGACTGGCAGATGACCCCTATTGATTTTCAGGTCACTGAGTCAAAGGTCAAGGTCACAGTGACAAAAAAACATATTCACACAATGGCTGTCACTATAACCGAGAGCCCATATGGGGGGCATGCATGTTTTACAAACAGCCCTTGTTAAAAAACACATCACAATTGTGGCGTTTGACATCATCAATTAGGGCTTTGTCGTTTGTATATTCATCCAAGTAACGTGGATAAAGAACATTATTATGGCGTAAAATAAAAATAGTTGTTTGCTTTCACTAACACGATCGATTCTAGTCTTTGGTGCCGACCCTTAACTGTATTTCGTATTTAAGCTAGAATTATGATCTTCTTCAATGAATGCTATCATATTCGCTTAAATTAATTATTTCGTTCACACATATTTGGAAGATTTCTGTTATTGAATAGATGTATTGAAGTGGTAATAATTTGTGTATCTAACAAATGTTCACACAAATGTTTTGCCGACTTATATTCCGTAATAGTGTAAGGTGTTATTGGAACCAAACATAATATTTGGCCTTAACGCCAGGATGAAGCGATTACAATATAATAAATTATCATATAATATAGTGGATCACCCATGAGACATTTCTGTGATTTTTTAAATACCGGTCGATACAAATATTTTCCAAGTTTTCTATTTAGACATATGTGGAAAATTTTACATGAGCGGGAGCATCACTGTTTATTTTTAAATCAGGTAAATTATACTGTAATAAAGATTGGTACAATTTTCTATATTGAAATGTACTGAAAATCTATTAAACTTGATGGAGGATTTTGCAGAAGGTTAGACATGGAAAATAAGCAAATTGAATATATTGATACAACTATACTAAAAACTGCCTTGCCCAATGCGACAATCTTGTTTACACGTCTTACTAAATTTGAAGAATTCGACAGATAATAATATTTTTTGTGAAAAGATGTTTAAATTCCATGAATAGGGTTATTAACAAAAAGATAAACAAATTTTTGTAGTTGTATATACCATTTGGTCTCACATCGATATATGTCCGAAGGAATTCGGTATAGGAACACCCAACCAGCATTCCTTCCAAGTTCGGTTAAAATCCACCAAGTGGTTTATAAGGAAAAAAAAGCAAAATTCTGACACGTGACGCCGAACTATGGACGACGGACGTTGACTGGCCACCATAGTTCCAAACAGTTTAAGACTGAAATCAATTTACTGCAATATCATATAACATGGCTGTGGAATTTTCGTTGAACTATCCCGTTCAAATCGTTCTACGTTATCTTGATACCTTTATTCTAACATGTTGGGAACTACCCAAATGTGTTTGCGGGAACTTGTTTTTTTGCATTAATATTATTAAATACTTTATTAGATGTAAAATGTTGGGTACAATAAACACGCTAATTACCTTAAAATGTGCTGAGTAAAGCAAAATTAACATTCGCCTTTAACTAATCGAATCGTACTATTTTTAATTATAAAGTATCTTGGCAATAGCTTATTATCAAAACAGAAAAGAAGTCGATGATTACAGATTTTTTTTTAATTAAAGGTATTAAATGTATTAAAACATGTATAATAAATACCAAAGTAACAAGCAAATTCGTTGAATTGATATCCCCCGCCAATATGCTTCTGGACACAAAAGGGTTATATTTGACACTCAAATATGCATTTTTTCAAGATACAAATGGCCATGACTCCGTTATTAACAGATGGTGTACAATGCCATTTGGCGTGCATCATCCTCTTATCCATATATATACTCATACCAAGTTTCAATGAAATCCGCCAAAGCACTTCCAAGATATGGCTCCGGACACACACAAAAAGCATTTTTTCAAGATACAAAGGGCCATAACTCCGTTATTTACAGATGGTATACAATGCCATTTTGGCGTGCATTATCCTCTAATCCATATATATACTCATACCAAGTTTCAATGAAATCTCCCAAAGCACTTCCAAGAAATGGCTCCGGACGAACGGAAAGACGGAAGGACGGACGGACGGACAACGCCAAAACAATATCCCTCCGCCTATGGCGGGAGGGTAATAATGTTTGCTTCAGCGAATGCCGCCGGATTTCAAAGGAAATTATGAAATATGAGTGTATTTGTTTTTTATAAGTTGTTTTTATTAAATTGCGATAACTGATTTAAAATCATCCCGTTGTTTTGTTTGCACCGAAAAAATATTGCATGTTTATATATAAAAATAAAGGCGTTATTATAAGAAATACATAGCTTATGAAGTTATTAATATGTAACAATTGCAGTTTTTATAATTGTAGTCTAATTGAAATTAGTATAATAGAACATCTTTATTCCTTACAAAATGATCGCTTGTTTACTACACTTGCAAATGTTCGAACATAACGACCACTCTGTAACAACAAACAAGACAAATCAAAACAATAAGTGAATGTATTGTTCAGAATTGTTATATTTTATTATGTTAAGACAAATATAATAGATATAAGAAATGCATTTTTTATTTTGAAAATACTCTTTAAACAAATATACTTTACATTAAAAGTAAAGAATAGTATGGTTATAATTTTCACTTACCGAAAAACGTAATTCTCAAAGCATTGAACGTGAATATTCACATGTTTAATAAATTGCAAATTAGGTAGTTCAATTTGATAAGTCTTCAATTCTTTTACAGGAAATCTGTTTTTTATTTGTTTTTGATTGCATTGAAAAGCATTTGGGAATGGTGCCCGTTTAAACGCAAACCTAAACTGTAGATTCCATTTTATCACCTGTAACGTTTTTGAGAATCAAGTCCACACAACGAAGACTTCCGACTAGCTTGAAGCAGGAATTACGTGGTCGGTGTGAGTGATGAACCGATTTCATGCCCCTTCGGAGACACCACGTTTTCGCTTTCCACCCCAGGCTTGGAAACGCGAGCGCTTACCCGTCCACGTCTCAAGGCGTCGTCGAATGACGGATTCTATAATGACGTTTATCAGGGCCAGATTTTCAGAAGTCATTTGCGGATTTTGTAGCATGACGACGCATTGTAGACTCTCCCTGAACGCACGCGCAGTCGCAAATTCCTCCAACAAATCCTCGGGCATCACGTGGCGAAGAGTTTCTACTAGCCGTTCGATCTCAAGAAGTGACACTGTACGGGTATTTGGGTTAATTGAACGTCTGGTTACAGTGTCTGTAAGGCGCTTATCCAGTCTTGTCTGTATGCTCTCATGCGCAAAATAAGCCTTTTGTAAAAAAATTATAATCTCCGCATCCGTTGCGTCACTTGGTTTACGTCGCGTTGGTACATCAAGCAGTGGGTGATACAAACCGAGGTCCTTTGCTTCAATATGTTCCCTTCTGGGTTTAATAAAACCAGGTGATGGAACTTGTGTCAAGTCAAACGTTGGAACATTCGAGTGATCAACCCGTATTCCAGAAGTGTTTTCTATGTCAGTGCCCGTTTCCCAATGTGAAGATATAATGACTTGCGTATCATCATTGTCCATTCTTGGTAAAATAACATTTTCGCCTTAAAAAACTGGTTTTAGTGGTCTTGCTCGGTAAGAAAATGACATTATTGGACAGAGAAATAACGCTAAAGCGAATGTGATAAGAAACTGATTCATTTCATTAAAACGCATTTTCCTACTTACTTAATTGACGCGAACCAACGATTCTTATTTGAGATTATTTAAATAACAGGGCACGATTTATATACGGCTTCTAAGAAAGCCACACAATCATTGGCTGTTGATACAAGACTGGTTTGACTCCAATAAAAAATATCACACCACTTCCGCATTGAAGGCAATACAAGCAGAAGGCGTCATTTATTGATAAAGGTACCAAATCGATGCCCTTTTAAGGTTTGAGTTTCGCAATATCAGCAACATGAGCTATCACGTGATCACATCTTTGGAAAGGCAGACATATATTTAACAGACGTATATTGAGCAGGCGTCTATTGAGCTATTATGCTTTTAAATGATTACTAAAGAAGTGAAGTGAAGATTGACATAATGTTCACAAAAGACAACTCAAAATCGTTACAAAATCTAATAAACACTGGAATATGCGACCATAATTTTGCAAGCTATTCATTTCATGTTTAATCATATAAAAATATTTAATAAAACTATCACGACAGATGTATCTTTATTCAGATAAAAAGCAATATTTAATATTGTGGCTTGAAATCATAAATACTATATTCAGGTCCTGTAAATTAAAAACATAATTAACATTGATGGAGCGTATGCGGTTAGGCAATGTTGAAGTACCGGTATATGTGTATTTAAATGTATTGAATGTCAACAACATAACAGGAACTTTCGGAAAAAAGTGTCCCTGACTATTCCTGACTATTTTTTGCATACTATTTGGTACGTATTTAAGACAGAGACAGTTTTGGTTAAAGAGACCACTGAGTAGGCAGCAATAGATGAGTAAAATTTAGTTTCAAATATAAATAGTATCTCCGTTAAAACAAACAAGCATTGTCTGTAAAAAAGACGATCGGCTCTAAAAATAAATATTTATATGGCATTCTCTTACATAAAAGCGTACAAAGACTTTCCTTTCTGACGAAATATTATTTCATACACAGTTGGTATTACATGCCTTGTAAATGGTGTATTCGTGCTTCGCAAATAACGATATGCATCATGAACATATTCTGGATGCGTGCGAGACCTCTTTTACTTCATATAAATTGCCAAAAAATAATATCATATAGAAAGGTTAAAAGAAGGATATAATAACATACCTTTGTTCATAAAATGCAACAAAACTTTCCAATATTAATCGATATATACACTAAGGTTGCACCGTTTAAATATACAATTTCTGAAAGATATTGTAGTTTCTGATTGGCCGTTCGCAAATGGATGCGTGCGCATAAGCTCAGCGTCACCACGCGCCATTCCTAAAATGCTTAACTCAGTTTTTCTCAGGATCTTAGTCGGTGAAGGCGTTCAAAACGGGTTTAACACAATGATGTTATATACAATAAAATATAAGCTACACCAAGTTTTCTCTTTCGACTAAATAATAAAACAACAACACAGAATTTAACAGTAAAAAGTTTGTATTCTGAAAAACAAAAATATCTGTAAACTTCTGTCAGGCGATCGTTAGCTCATCGTGCAAAATATGCTATGGTAGACTTAAGCTATCTGCCAGCATCGTCATTGTTTTTCATTTCCGCGTTCACACACACACACACACACACACACACACAATTGTTATGAAATTATAAGAACGCACATTTTATGATGCACAAAACAAAACATAAATTGAGGAAAATTGTGCAAAACAACGTTGGATTCTATCGTGCGAAATATAGGTATGCTAAGAACTTAATTTAAACGGCTCAAAGTAATAAAACTTTTTTTTTAATTTTCAATCTTTAAACAGTCTGCAGCCGTTATTGGTAAACATTAAACGTTTTCTTAAGTGTATGTCCTAAATAAAGAAAAATGCCCAATCGGATCGGCGTTAAATATTATCGCTACAGACATTACGCAAGAAATCAGATATAGCATAGGCCTTAGACAGCTACGCTGAAAATATTACTACACAATATCCGTATTAATCCGTATGAACTCTTCAATAAAACAAATTTCAAATGAAAACTCTATATTTGATACTAACAATTTGGAAAACTGTTGATTGCTATTATTTTGAAACCATAATTGCTATAACCTGCATACTACCATATTCGACCTTTCACAATAGTTCGTCTCAAAATGTAATTTTGACATTCGACTCATAAATAAAGGGATGTGAATGCAGCCTTTTAATAGAGTCTTATCTTAGTAATCTCCCTTGATACAAGTTCCTATAACATTCCTGTACCAGTTTGCATTGAAAGTTGTTTGTAAAATTTATATTAATGGAAAATGCATCAGTTTTAAACATACATCCCGGACATTGAAGCCCATTTAAATCATGTTGTGTTGTTCTAAGCGAAAATTATATGTTTATTCCTCTGATAGGCCAATTTAAAGCTTAGCATTACGGGTTTAAACCGGTTTATGGAAATCAAACCTCACAGCCCAGACCTACTCAATACATTGTCGCGTAAACACAATAAACACTCAAATATGAAATCACCAACACTTCAATAATACATTTGCATACGGTCAACGCCTTCGAATGGCTAATGAAAACATAGCATAAACACAATTAAACACTCACACACGATAACAACAACACTTCATTAATAAATGAACTTAAGTTTATCGCCTTCAAATTTCGTATGAAAAAAAGCAACAACAATAACAACAACAACACATTGAAAGCATATCGCGCGTTGTCTAAGACTGACGTCTTGTAGATGACCGATGCCACCCCAGGTAGTCCGTTCTGCGGCAGGTACCTGAAGCGCTCTGCCGCTGCAAAGACCACCAAGGGCGAGCAACGGAACCACCAAGGGCGAGCAACGGAAGCGTCATGGGATCAGCACGATTTTGCAGGAAGTGACGCCGCAGTCGCTCAAAAAACAAACAAACAGAGAATCTCGCTCGCATCGAAAGTGCAAGATCTGAGCGAACTTTATCCACCATACCGAGCATCCCAATAGCCAAATGGGTTGGTGGTGTGTGCATCGGAAAGTGGCTTCTCAAAAATCACATTGTTCCAACATAAAAATTATCACAACAACCACAACCAACTCCGCCGTGGAAAGACAGATACGTTTCCTGTACGCTTTAATACGGAAGGGAACTGAAAACGGTCATCGGGGATTAAGTCATCCAATTAATTTATAAGCCACCTGTTCGATCAAATCACAACGTAGGCCTCTCAGTAATTACGTTCTTTTCACCGATATCATGTTACACCATTTAAACTCATCCCAATTCCAAACTGCACATATTTTGCGATCGTGTTGTTCCTTGGTGTATTTCATGAATACCTCGGGTACCACATGTTAGGACTCATCAAACGTTAAATGTAAAAAAAATCAGAGAGATCATGATTAAGCAAGTGTAATAATAATAATAATCACGTGTCTTCTATACACAATGTAGCTGATAAAATGTATAAGTGACTGCAATGGTGTTTTGTAAATCCCAATGCCTTTTTACACTGTTATCTTGTCATAAAGTGTGCATGTTTACATCATGTTTTAAATGCATTTGAAGAAAATTACCCATTCGCTAAACCGGAACACAATTCACGCACAATTTAATGAACTCTTGATAGCATTAATGCATGCACGTATTATGAAAATGTTCAGACAAAAATAAGATCGTTATCTCGTACGGGTATATAAAGTTATTAACGCGGTAATAACGAATGTCCTACCCCGCACCATTAAACTTATTCGGCTGGTTGATTGCAGCTGCTTTTGTTAAATATTGAGAGCTCTGGGATGAGTGAGTTAAAATATCGAAATATCGCGCTTTTTAAATTAAATCTTACTAACATATCTCAACAGATTCATCGTCGTATCTGTTACGGGTGAAATGCTGCACAATCATTAAAAATCATTAGACATTCATTTTCATTTACGTTTCCGTGATAAAAAGTCAATTAAAAAAGCACGACATTTCATGCCGACGAAAACAAAGGATTTGACAGTATTGCTTTAAACATTGGTATAGCGTAATGTTTATCGATGCACTTGTTTTTTTTATATGTATGGGGTGTTATTTATGTGATGAAAATAATAATAATAACTGCTTTTATTTTATTACTTTATTTACGTTTTTATTCATCCGTTTTACATAGTTCAATGTGGCGGGAAATATTATTTATTCAATAGTATTTATCGTTCTTTGGTTCTAATCAACTTCTCTTGATAATCTTTTTTTATTCTGATTTTTAAACTTTTAAAATACGTCATTAGGATCAATTAGGCGCAATCAAAATTCAGAGAGAACCTCCTATTAACTCTGCATGTAACGAGTCAATAGTTAATTGATGTAATAACGTTGTGCGCAATACGGTTTTTGACAACTGCACTACTTTAATCAAAAGTAGTGGCAGTATGGCCCTAGAAGTAATTCGATAACCAATGTGACAGAGCAAGGAATCGAGCTAATAAGTCAAGTATAAGCTTTGTATTTAATATTTATTTTTCTCGACCGATAAATGCACGCCCCAGTCTTCATTTTCTTTGATGACTTACATGTATATTACGATCGTTCATACCTTAAAATTAATGGAAGCTTTCATGCATGTAAATTGAAAATTTATATAAGTCATTTATTATTAACGCGTTTTTCCCTTTTATTTTCTGTAGTCATAGTGAACGAAAATAAAAAGCAAATCATTTTCCTTATTAACTGTTTTTCATCCGTTTGTTATTATTTGTAGTAGTTATATTTTCGAAACAATATCGCAGTAGTAGTCAAGCATTGCGAGGCCCGCTACGTTGACGATACTTTTTGATGCCCGTATTAACTGGGTAACTAAGAAAAACTAGTTTTGTTGATATTGATAACGCTATTTTCAATGCTATTCGACGCTTTGTTGATATTTATGATGCAATTTTCAATGCTAATCTGCTCTGTTTGAAGCAAGGAATAAAGTATTTCATATCACTTTCCCTTTAATCCACATGGATAAGGAGAAGGTTATTGACTTTCAACTTACGTTCAGTCCACTGATTTCATAATTGGTTGATGAATTTTTCAAACAGCTGCATATAAATGATGTTCACAAAGGAGTACTTTCGTCAGATAACGTTCTAATCGATTTGTAAATCAAACTCTCCAATAATTGTTTTATTGATGTAATTTGTTTGAAATCAAATGGAAAATCTGCAATGCAATGTTTGAACGATGTGACAATGTTTGTTTTCCTTTAAACATCTTATGTGAAATGTAAACCTTAATCTTTAATTACCTTACCGTCTTAATGTGTTTTGTATTTATTATGCTATTAGTAATCAGGAGCGAAATCTTTCGTTCAGAACATGGTTCATTTGTATAGCTAGTCATAAACTGTATTTAGTCGGTATGCCATATATCAAAAACACGCAACAACAATAGCAAACAGCTATAACCGAAGTTAAAATATAACACGATTGATTTGAAAATTTAAGTATGATATATGATACGCGTCATGGGAAATCATGTGTCTTATGCGATATGAGGTCTGGTGTGAGGCTGTGCTGGCCGCATATGGCATAACACACATTTTCGCATGATGGGGGTCGTGTAACGCCAGTTAAAATCCCAGCAAGCGACGATGTTTAAAAAGTTTTTTTTCAGCAATTATTTCTTACACTAATTACAAATGCGTTGAGACGATACACGCTAGACCTTTCCTAAAATAATATTTAAGATAATTTAAGAGAGATTATTTCAAGATAATTGTATGATGTTTCTGCGGGAATCAAATTATAAAACTTACATTCGTGTTATTATGAATCGTGCCATGAGAAAACTGGGCATAATGTTTGTGCGTAAAGTGTTATTTTCCGCTTGTATAACATTTTCCGTTTACATGAAGTCTCTTCTTAGCAAAAATCCAATTGAGGCGGAAAGTGTCGTCCTTGATTAGCCTGTGCGGACTGCACAGGCTAATCTGGGACGACACTTTACGCTCATGCAGTATGCCCAGTTTTCTCAGAACGCGACTCTTATGTTAAAAACATGTTACTTCGGTCAAAATATGTTAGGATAAAGTTCAGATGTGTCTACGAAACTGTTTTAAACTAAAATAAATGATACGAGGTTAACATGAAATATCAATTAAACTAACAACTTTTAAAATACACAACAGTGATACAATTTGTACTCATATATTATTAGTAAAAAAATGTTGGGATAATCTTGTGGTGTGCTTTTAACTAACACAAAAGAGAATATGTATATAAACTTTAAATGTGTCTTCAATAAAATTTCTAACTCACTTAAAAAAATTTTTCGACGTGTATGAAACAATATTGTTATTCTGATATACACTTTAGAGGTGTCTGACCCCCCGGAAGCTAAATGGAAATCTATGTTATCTCACGTATCAAGCGACTGACTGGAAATGATCAATCGGTTATTGGCATTATTGTTTTCAGATGCGCGCCGTGTCACGTGAGGTTATAGCCTGTTGTGCACTTTGGATAAAGCTCATATTTTTGACATTGTGCAATGGAATAAGCGTCTTAAGATATCAAAACAAAAAGGTAACGGTCTTAGACAATTTGTAGTTTGATGTTATTTTTATGTGCGATATCCATTTTTACTTACTACCAATTTTTAATAATATTTATTTTAATTGTATTATGGTTTATGTGCATATACACTATTTTTTATAAATAATGATCAATTTGTTCACATAATATTAACGTAAGAGCAAACTTAATTATCGTTGTTTCATTTTATTTTATTTTATGTTCAATTTAAAAACAACAACGCGGAAACGTCTTGCTTTCTGACTCATCGATGAAATTTCATATGACATATATATCTTCAAATGAAAGCTTCAATTTTCATGGTAAGTATAGGAAGAAAATAGTTTTTATAGCGTTTCTTGAATAAAATAAGAATACAATCTTTTGTTTTCCCGAATGTTTTGTCAAAGGATTTCCAGAATGTGAGTTTTGGACATTCTTGGACTTCCAGAAAGTTCGATCATGTTAGGTTGTCGGAACTATGAAATAGCTAAAAGTTCGATCACATTATGTTGAACAATGCTAGCAAGTAAGAACACGCATTTAAACGATGTGTCTAAATGTGTATATATACATGTATATACTTAATGTATTGATATGCACACCGGTAAACAAAAAAGAAACTGACGTTCAACACTTATACCTTTAAATTTCGATTCGAAATACGTGTTACACGTGCACGTAACGAAACCAAACCATCGAAATACTCAGAAAAAACTTCCCGAAACGAACATTCTTGTTTTGGCTTAATTCGGATGATTACATTTGAGTTTCCACTCAGCTGAGCGCTGCGGATGTCTCTCAGCCCATGAAAAGGGGGCTTAATGAGTGCGCGTAAAGTGTCTTTCCAGATTAGCCTATGCAGTCCGCACAGGCTAATCAGGGACGACACTTTCCGCATTTATGATATGTTTCGTTTCAAGATAGTCTATTTTTAGCAAAAATCAAGATACTTAGTAAAGTGTGGTCCCTGATTAGCCTGTGCGAACTGCATTAAACCCATTTTTCCCAGATCACGGCCCATATATTATTTCTGTTAGTCACACTAAAAACTAAGAAAAAGCCTATCTCTGGGGTGGTATTCCAGAAGCATCTTAAGTTAAATTTTATTTTTATCCTTAAATTGGGAATTTTTCTTAAGTGTTTTATTTCATACTGCAATAGTTAGACATAGAAAATTACATCAAAATAACATCATTATGTCAATGTTATTTGAGGAATACCAAAAAAACATGCATGTCTTTATTGAGTAAAGAAATACAAAACATTGTATTTTTTAACTTAAGTGAAAATATTTAAGAAATGACTTAAGATGTTTCTGGAATACCACCCCTGATCATCTAATTACGTATGATGATCAGCTTAATATAAACAAGAGAAAAACCATTAAAAGTGCAGTCAGAATATTTAAATAATTATATATTATATATTTGACTTTAATTCCCAGCATTTTGACAACATGACTTTAACGATTATTTGTTCAAGGTTAAATAAAATGATAACATATAATTGGAAGTGTGTTAGTTATGTAAGTAGATATTTTGTTTGCACATAAATTAAACGCGTATTTCCACACCTATTATACTAATCCAATCTACGTTAATAATTATAAATGATACATCATCATCATCATCATCATCATCATCATCATCATCATCATCATCATCATCATCATCATCATCATCATCATCATCATCATCATCATCATCACCATGCACTTACCTTATCAGCTTAAGAATAAGAGTGCACATGAAATGCCGCTTCACTGAGTTCTCTGTGCGCTCACCGGGTTTGAAATTGCTGCCTAGCCTATACAGTCACTGGAAGCACGAAGCAATTGTAATACATTATCTATGCGAATGTTATCAACCGAACCAAACTTACTAATGAACAAACCCGTTGGTGGTTTGTGCACCGGAAAGTGGCTTCTGAACAATCGAATTGTTTCGCCATGTAAAATTATAATAATACAAACAAATCCGCCTTGGGAAGAAAGACCCGTTTCCTGCCCGCTTCAATGCAGTATATTACTGGAAGCGGTCACCGGAAAATCACGTCAGCCAATAACTTTGTACGTAACCTTTTCAATCAATACACATCGAACTATGACATATAGACTTTATATAAGGTAAATTCGGCATTAATAAAGTATCTTTTTTGAATCTATATACGGGTGGTTTCACATAATATAATGCTGAATCACATCTTATAATTACAGCTTTTGGTACATCGGCATGATATATTGTCCTGTTTGGATGGAAATAATATTGCTATTTGCACACAGCAATTCTTATTTTGACACACAAGACGGTCACAGCTATTCATAGTTGACAGGGAAATAATGTAGTTATTTTTAGTGATCCTGTTAATATTTTACTAATGTACTCGACGGCCTTAGTCGTTCAAAGCGAAAAGGATAATGGCAAAAATATCAAATTAGATGCACGTCTGGGACAGGAAAACTGACTGGAAAATCAGTCTGCGGCTCATGTTATTTTAATTATTATTGATATGTGAACAGCCGTGCTCGCCTCGGATGAGTAAGCCTGTGAAGATATCCCTTCGTTATGCGCATGCTATTTTAACGCAAATATGTGATGCATACTGGACACTGTTGAATACAATTAAGTGTATTAAGCGCGGCTTTAAAGGGACCGTCAACCACAAACGACGAAAAAAGAAATGCCGTATTTTTTACAATAATTAGTTTATATTGAGTTTAATATCACGATTGGTATATTACATTACTTTAAAAAGTTAATATTATCAGTATATTCGGTAATAAAATTTCGCGATGTAAAATCGAAAGTACATCGCGAAAATAGGTGACATAACGATATACAGACAATTAATAACGCAAGTAGATTGATCATTTTATATATTAAATATATACAATTCACAACGCATGTACAATTTGCATATCTGGGTTTACCACGTGACAATGATAATCACTTGCGTTAATTTTATTAGTTACCTGGTAGACATACACAGTAAAATTTTATTACCGAATATACTTAAAATATGAAAACTTAACAACTTTTTCAAGTAATGTAATATACCAGTTGTGAAATTTCATCAATATAAACTTATAATTGTAAAAAAATACGGTATTTTAGAACTTTTCTTTTTTTCGTCGTTTGTGGTTGACGGTACCTTTAAAACCTCTGAACTGCTAAAATAATACTGCATTTACCTTTAGGGGGTTACTAGTATTTGAATAATGTACGCACAGTGATAGCATAAACAGTTGCTTTGTAGGAGAGATCGTACCTGACGCCGGAACAAATCCTATCTAAGGCGAAGAACAATGTTTACCGTTGTTAAGTCTCATTCTCCGATATTCCAAACCCCAAAAACTACTGGTTAAAATAGGACTTCCATTCAGGGTTCCACAGCCCTTACGGATGGACCGAATAGTGCAGCGAAATATATAACTATGCGCTGTAAACTGACCCCGGTCTCCTTTAGAACGATCACATCCCTGAAGCCGAAGACGACAGTCAGTCCATACTTAATGCAATGGTTATGGAGGCAGTGCACAGTCTAAAGGCAGGTATATCCTCAAGATCGGACAACGTTCCATCCGAGCTAATTAAGTGAAGAGGTGATGCAACGACTGCAGATATGTCGACACTATGCCAGAAGATATAAGAGATGAAGACGTGTCCAAAGGAGTTGGCCCAGTCTCTGGTTTGCCCTACCGAAGTAGAGCAATGCCAAGCCGAGCGAGAATTACCGCACCAGTCCAAATGAGTTGACCCAGTCTCTGGTTTGCCCTACCAAAGAAGAGCAATACGAAGCCAAGCGAGAATTACCGCACCAGTCCAAATGAGTTGACCCAGTCTCTGGTTTGCCCTACCGAAGAAGAGCAATGCCAAGCCGAGCGAGAATTACCGCACCAGTCCAAATGAGTTGGCCCAGTCTCTGGTTTGCCCTACCGAAGAAGAGCAATGCCAAGCCGACCGAGAATTACCGCACCAGTCCAAATGAGTTGACCCAGTCTCTAGTTTGCCCTACCGAAGAAGAGCAATGCCAAGCCGAGCGAGAATTACCGCACCAGTCCAAATGAGTTGACCCAGTCTCTAGTTTGCCCTACCGAAGAAGAGCAATGCTAAGCCGAGCGATAATTACCGCACCAGTCCAAATGAGTTGACCCAGTCTCTGGTTTGCCCTACCGAAGAAGAGCAATGCCAAGCCGAGCGAGAATTACCGCACCAGTCCAAATGAGTTGACCCAGTCTCTGGTTTGCCCTACCGAAGAAGAGCAATGCCAAGCCGAGCGAGAATTACCGCACCAGTCCAAATGAGTTGACCCAGTCTCTAGTTTGCCCTACCGAAGAAGAGCAATGCCAAGCCGAGCGAGAATTACCGCACCAGTCCAAATGAGTTGACCCAGTCTCTAGTTTTCCCTACCGAAGAAGAGCAATGCCAAGCCGAGCGAGAATTACCGCACCAGTCCAAATGAGTTGACCCAGTCTCTAGTTTGCCCTACCGAAGAAGAGCAATGCCAAGCCGAGCGAGAATTACCGCACCAGTCCAAATGAATTGGCCCAGTCTCTGGTTTGCCCTACCGAAGAAGAGCAATGCCAAGCCGAGCGAGAATTACCGCACCAGTCCAAATGAGTTGACCCAGTCTCTAGTTTGCCCTACCGAAGAAGAGCAATGCCAAGCCGAGCGAGAATTACCGCACCAGTCCAAATGAGTTGACCCAGTCTCTGGTTTGCCCTACCGAAGAAGAGCAATGCCAAGCCGAGCGAGAATTACCGCACCAGTCCAAATGAGTTGACCCAGTCTCTGGTTTGCCCTACCGAAGAAGAGCAATGCCAAGCCGAGCGAGAATGATCGCACCAGTCCAAATGAGTTGACCCAGTCTCTGGTTTGCTACTACCGGAGAAGGGCAATTTCAAGCTGAGCAAGAATTACCGCACCATCAGTCCCACCCAGTAAATTCAAGCTCTACCGACTGAAAAGTAAGACCAAGGAACTACTGGCGGAAGAGTAGGCTCGATTCAGAACAGGACGGAGCGCAGTGGAACAAATCTTCAACTTCAAAGTTATCACCCGCAATACTAAGCTCTTCCACAACTTCATCAACTTTAAGAACGCGTTTGACTGCGACTGACATGATGGTGATTGGCAGGTTATGAGAGGATTCACTATTGACGAAGGTTTGCTGCAGGTTATCCAAGAACACATCAGAAATTTAGGCACATTACTTATCAATTGACAGATGAATGACTTTTTCATGACATCCGTTGGCGTCTGTCGTGACTGTTTACTCTCCCCTGTTCTGTTTAACCTATTCCTTTAGAATATAATGCAGAAGACCCTCCAAGACCACCACATATCCATCGAAATCGGTGGCAGATCCATCTCTAATTTGAGATTCACTGATGACAATGATCTGCTGAGTGGCACCAACAGTGAACTCCAAGACCTCACCAACATAGTCTATGAAAGAGTAGGAACATATGGAATTGAGGTAAGCATCGAGAAGTCGAAGAAATGGTAAACGGCACGAATTGCACCAATGCAGACATCTTCATAGACGTCAAGATGCTGTATGAAGTGAACAGTATCAAGTTCTTTGTAGCAGCTCTGTCCAATGATGGTACCAGTACCGCTGAGGTTCAAATAAAAATAACTATGGCAACGCAGCGCTGGTAGGACTGAGCATCTTGTGGACAAGCAATTCATCAGCTTCATAAAGCACAGGCTCTACAAGACCTTTGTATTCTCCATCCTACTTTACGGCTGCGAGAACTGGACCCTTAAAGAGGACACTGGACGCATAATACAGGCCTTTGAACACAAGTTTCCAAGAAGACTGCTCCGCATTTCCTACATAGATCACACTACATACGAGTATGTCTAGAACATGACTGCAGCACTTGTTGGCTCACAAGAACCCCTCCTGGCGACCATCAAACGACGAAAGCTGACTTAGTTTGGACACGTTACCAGGCACGGCCCTATGTGGAAGACTGTGCATCAGGGCTCGCTAGGAGAATGTCGCCGTCGTGGACGTCAGATGAAAAGCTGGAAGGACTATGTGAAAGATATCATCATTGATCAGCTACTCCCAATAGCCCAAGACAGACCTTACTGGCGGATGATCTCTGTGTCGTCGTCCCTCATTGCCCAAAAATGGCCAGACGGGTCAAGAGAATGATGATGATGATGATTATTCATTAAAATTCAATTTTGAAAACCAATTTTTTTTAATTTTCAGTAACCTGACCGACTTTATTTGTTCAGGGCTGCATAACAGCACAAAACACTTTATTTTCGATCATATTTGCTACGCTCGATCTAACGCGATTTTAAATATTTCTTGTTTTAAACATCCTTATTTGTGAGGAGATATGTTTATATAAGTCTCGCTCTGGGAAAAGTGTCTGTCCAGATTGTCTTATGCAGTCCGCGAAGTCTTATCAGGGATGACACTATCGGCTTTTATGGAATGGTCAGTTTAAAATGAGTCTCTTCTAGAAACAAATATGGTCTATGCTGAAAGTGTTGTCATTGATTGACCAGTGCGGACTGCACAGGCAAATCTGGGATGACACATTGCTTTAAGCCAACCTCTCACAAAAAAGTCTCGTGTGTTAATGGAAACAACTACTTGTGTGGCCTAAACAAACTCAAAAAACTTTTACTTGATATTATTTTCATCATAACTCACAAAATGCAAAAGGTTACATTCTAAATGACCACCCTTTAAATCTAAATCTAAGTGTTTCCACCGTTTGTAGAGAGTTATTTCATCCCTGACAACCAACTTTTGAAACTGAGTAAAGCATCGAGTCTTTTTCTCTATTTCAGCGGTGATCGATCAAGTTGCACTTGGAAATTTAGGTTACTATTTAGGTTATGTTACTATTAATATTAGTGTTTTTTTTATTTTCTTTACAGGACACTGGCAAAACAATGGCTTTAAGTTCACCAGGTAAGTTTATCTTACGTTTTTATATTTATAGCGTACAATATCATAAGAAGATCATTAACATACTCAGAAAAACAATTTTCGTTTGCTTATTTCAAAGAACGTTTATTTTGATTCATATTTGAATGTCTAAAATGTAACAATTTACAAGCGAACACGTGACTTTTTGGACGTTAGCGCACAAACACTTGAATCACCATGGATGTCAAAAATAAATGTCGTTTCCGAATCGACGAAACAGTGCTTCGTGTGGAAAAGCACAACTAAATACCCAACCTCCGCGCAGAGATTTGCCGCGGACCAGCATAGCTGGATCAAATCCCTGCCTTCATAACCAACCACGTGATCATAGCCTAGCCACGTGGTACAATAATTACCGTTGTTATTTTTAAGTTTTTTTAATTAAGGTAATTTTTGTTTGATATGAACCTAAACGTATACAATATTTTCAAAATGTAAAATAAAATGATACTACTTTTAATAATATAATACTTAAACAAATAAAGTCTTACCAAATCTGGTAGGATGTTCTTGTGTTTGGCAGAGATTGTATGTGAGAGCAAGGAACGACAAATCTGGAGATTGCTCAATACTAATATATATTATTGCTGCCGTTTGCAAGAGAGTGTTCAATCAGACAAGATCATTGTGAATATACAACAAAACACACAAGTCCAGTATGTTTTCTTTCAACTTTATACAATTTATCATATTTCATAACTATTCCTCTGTTGTTCTTTTCTTTTCTCCCTAAATTTTTTTATATATATTAGCATATCTTGTATAACATGTCTGAACTATATTGCTTTGTAAAATCACTATGTTGTATGATCATATAGACGTTTACATTGTATGTATGATATTGAATAAAACAAAATAAAAAAAGAGAGTGTGGCAATGCCCTTATTTAAAAGAATCCGATGAGCAATCAGTGGATGCAGATATAGGTAAAGACCACATGTTAAATACATTTTCAATTATTTATTCATGGAACAATGCCCAATCACCACAGAAAATTTCGTTCAGAAATCTATTGAAAAGGAATGTCAACAAGCACTCGGATATCCAAATAACAAGTTTTTCAAGTTTTTGGATCAAATTTCTGTATCCGAATATTCGTATAATAAATCAACAACACTAATTAGGAAAACGAATGTTTTGTGGTTCACTTTATTTGCTTTAATCAACAAAAGCTATACACATTTGCATCCGGGGTCCACTTATACTAAGGCATGTCATAAACATTCTCGATTAATATGCGATAAACATATTAACAGCAAATGGTGCTTTCCCATACCAAGTTTTGTTGACCAGTCTGTAGACCAAACGATATTTCTCAAACTTTCATGCCAATTAGGTGCGCACATCGCTAAAAAAGCTGATTCTATACCAAATAGGTGTGTCAATTATCGATGTTTTAAGGAATGAAAAGTATTCATCATGTTTTTTCGTTAAACATATAATTATAAGAATAAAACTGATAACTGTTATTAAAAAATATATAATAACCACGAAAGCCTTTCTCTTTATGTTTATCTTTAGGTACGCAACGGTTGCATACAACTAATTTCACGCGTAATTGATGCTTATGTTTGTTATATTTATTTCATTTACAGCATTAATAACATTGTACTCAGATACACTTATTAATTTTATAAATGCGATGATTTGAACTTGCGGAGCTGTTTCTCTTTGTTTACAAGAGTCAATTGTAGTGGTAATAATCCAACTCCCAGCTATTGACAATCCGGGTCGCTGGGAGTTGCAAATGATAATCGCTTTTTCAATGGAAAGTCACCGCCTTGAATCCAGGAGGAACTTAAATCGGTAATGTTATCAATATAAACTATTTTCTGGCACAAACAGATCATACATATATTACGTGATATGGTATGCTCGCATAATAATGATGTTAATATAAAGTTTCAAACACGTCTTGTCTGTCTGTCTGTCTGTCCGTCCGTTCGCCCGTCCGTCCGTCCGTCAAAACGACCGCCCGCCGCCCGCCCGACCGTCCGTCTGTCTGTCCGTCCGTCCGTCCGGACGGACGGACGTCCGTCCATCTGTCTGTATGTCTGTCATTGTCGTCTCGGGTACAACTTTAATGCACTTAAATACTCTTAATTATACTTAAATGTACCCCGGTTAAATTGGTCGTAGTCGGCTTTTTTCCCCAAATTAATCATTTTTATAACTATGTCAATATTGTGCAAAATGGCTTCTTTATTATCGAAACTCATATTCAAATTATCTATGGAGACAAGTTTGTTCAGAGAGTATTTTGTTTCGTATTCCGAAAAGCGTTTTACGACATCGGATTTTGGGCGGGAATAAAACTGGGTACAGTCTTTATTGGCTAGGAACGTTTTAGTATCTTTTCATTGACCGGGGTTCATTTAAGTATACTTGAGAGCTTTAAAGTGCATTTAAGGTATAACCGAGCCGACAATGACCAATCGAGCGAAACTTATTGGTCAAATTATAAAAAACACTTCAGTACAAATACTATAATTTGCAAACACTTAACGCATGTATTGAAACCAGAAACCGTTACTCACAGCAAAGATAATAGTTCTGCTGATAATGAGTCACTAGTCTTTTGCGATGTTGCGCAGCAAACAAAACGGAAGGTTATTTTTACAAGTTCAAAACAAGTCTCGCAACTATTTTGTATCAATATTTAATTTAAATACGGTGCCAAAGAACGTACGTTTCGTTTATTTACGATGAGTTCACAATAGCCAAGATAAGTGTCTGCAAGTTCAAACCAATGATTAAATATGCTTTATTAGTTCTCAACATTTTGTTCCAATTCAAACAAAACAAGAACTGTCAAATATCGACTGCATTTTATAGATTTGTGACGTGATATATCATATGCGCTATTGAATGTTTTCACAATCGATTCCAAGCGAGTCAACATGAACAGCCGGAAAAAATTTTCCCTTCTAAACCTCTTTCACACTGGTAGAGAGCAATCGATATTGCTCTGATCTCCAACAGGTAATTTGTATTGGAATCCAGCACTAGTTTCGTTCGGACGTCATAAGTTGTTTTTTGTGCGGACATATGGACGGGACTTTAAATGTATACCCATGAGTATATGTGTTAAGTGCTGTTATATTGCGCTAATTAAAATGTGAATTGTGCCATATCGATGAACACCCCAATGATTCGAGCTGATGAACGAGATTAGCTGTCGGACTACAAAGTAAGCTTTAAATATTTGATTTGTGTTGACTTCGTGTCCCTTGACTGTTTTCGCGCAGGTTACTTCTTAAGCACTTCTTAAGGTATAGCACGGAAAATCTTTATATCATTTATTTATAGTCTTATTTCGATATGGAGATTTAATTGAAATTACAGCTTAAAAAAAAAAAATCTATTGAAATGACAAAGCATTACAGACACGAAGCGATTAAATATTTTGAAATGATTCGATGTCTTCATTTAAAGGGACCATGTCACGTTTTGGTAAATTGACAAAAATTGGAACACATTGTTTCAGATTCGCAAATTTTTATTATTCTTGTTATAATATTTGTGAGGAAACAGTAATACTGGCTATTTATCATGCTCTAAAATATCCATGGTATTCATCTTTTGACGTTTAAAAAATGAAAATTATAAAGCGTTGCAACGCGAAACGATTTAATAATTTGGATGATTGCTTATATAAAGTATAAAATAAATCACTCACTGTATAAGCACGGATGGCCGAGCGGTCTAAGCGTTAGGCCTTTACCTCAGGGGTCAGTGGTTCTTGCCCAGTTGAGGGATACTTTTTTCTCTCTTAAATTGTATTCTTTTGTTTAACTGGAGCTTTTTAGATCCAATGTTTACATTTATCATTTGATGACAAACTTCAACAAATACCAAAATCTGTGAAAAGGTCCCTTTTAATCGAGTAATAACGCTTGGCCTACTTATATAAATTATAAAATACATGCTTTGAAGTACCAACCAGGACGGCCGCGTGGTTTAGGAGATAACCATTTAATCCAAAGGACACTAAATTTAGCACCCTTGGGAATGTTTTCTTTCAGTCTGAAATCATTTTCTTTAAATTATAAAGTATATTTTAGGTACCCTGGTTATAACACATATAAAGGAAATATTACTTTCTGACTTTCAGGCTGGCCCATCGCAATCATTATATAAACACCTGTTTTGCAGGCTGGCCCATCGCAATTTTTACATAAATACCGTTTTGCAGGCTGGCCCAACGCACATTTTACATAAACACCTGTTTTGAAGGCTGACTCACCGCAATTATTACATGAACGCATGTTATTAAGGCTTGCCCATCGCGATGTTTAGTTAAAAACCTGTTTTGCAGGCTGGTCAATCGCAATATTTACACTAACACCTGTTTTGAAGGCTTGTCCATAAAATGTTCACATATACACCTGTTTTGCAGGCTGGCCCAATAAGTTTTTACATTAACACCTATTTTGCAGGCTGGCCCATTAAGTTTTACATTAACACCCGTTTTGCAGGCTGGCCCATTACAATTTTTACATTATAACCTGTTTTGCAGGCTGGCCCATTACACTTTTTCACCTGTTTTCAATGCTGACACTTCGCAATTATTACATAAACGCCTGTTTTGCAGGCCTAATCAACCGCATCAACAACCAGATCGCGGACATGTATGGGTCCCAACTGGTGAACGCTCAAAGGGTCCTTAATGCAAAGATCAGCCACTCCAAGCCGAACCCGCACAACTTGACCTTGGCTGAGCGCATACTGCTCAACAGACGTAGGGTAAGTTTAAAGAAATGTGATACTCGTAGCTTAGTTTGGACCTATTTATTTCAGGACAACGGCAGCGAAATCTTTAGTCGATTTTGAAATGCTCTCGAGTCCGTTTATAGGGTTTAAACAGTACTTGGTTTCTTTTTGGAAGATCTTAAGAACACGCCCACAGTGGTGATCGAACCTGTGACATCCAGGTCGGTAGGCGGACACCATACCCACTTACGGTTTGATAAGCGTCATATGGTAAAACGTGTACTGTACAGATAAATGACGGTTCAATACACATTCAGGCTACTTAGTGCTTATTGAATTAACTTCGTTTAGTTTATTTCGGTTTTCCATATTGATATTTTTTGTCATTGTATAACCGTTGTTATGAATATTGTGTCACGTGTTGATTGTTATTGATTTTTAGATTATTTACTTTATTATTTATTAATTTATTTATTAATGATAACAACAATAATGATGATGATGATGATGATAATAATAATAATAATAATAATAATAATAATAATAATAATAATAATAATAATAATAATAATAATAATAATAATAATAACAATAATAATAATAATAATAATAATAATAATAATAATAATAATAATAATAATAATAATAATAATAATAATAATAATAATAATAATAATAGCAATAATAATAATAATATTAATAATGGTTATTAATAGTATAATTATGTTACAAATACAGTAGTAGTTGAAGAAGTACACACGTTGGGTAAGTAAGTACAACGTTCTGGGGGTGTAATTGTTGAATTGTGAATTTTCGAAGGCCCTTTTTGCAAATACGATAGTTTCATCCGTCCTGAAAAAAAGCTGCTTATTTGGTTGAGATCGACGAAATGAAAGTGCCCCCCCACACACACACACACCTCGCAACACACACCTAACGGCACCGGGGCGTCTAAAAATCCTGGTGCAAGCACTGGCAGTGAATGGTAATGTTCTAAAAACAGTACTTAAGGATGAAAAGAGAATAATGTTGATGGCAATCATTTCAGGAAAACTCAATAGAAAAGTTAAGTATTCCGTTAAAACCACTATTCTATTTTCAAACACATTTTAAAATCAGCTGATTGTCTGTTCAGAGATATTGTTACTTGATACAACTATAATTTATTTGACGAGTGTGAGTTCTTTCATTTTTCTAGAACATTGTGCTCTTAACAACAAATTTTAGTATACAAACAATTTGTTTCCATTATGCTTTAAGTATATATAATATATGTTAAATGCCGTACATGCAACAATGTTATATTAGAAACAAGAGCTGTCTCCATAGGATGACATATGCACCCGATAAACGCTTTGATAGAAGTTATGAGCATTTTTCGAAACCTAAACGCATTTTTAGAAAACTAAACGCGGACCCTAAGTTCAAGGTCAAAGTCAAAGGGGTCAAAATTTGTGTGCGTATGTCCATATACACATGCATACCTTATATGAATGTTACATCTGAAGCGACATAGAAGTTATGACCATTTTTCGAAACCGTAACGCAAAGTGTGACGGACAGACAGACGGACAGTGCGATCACTATATTCCCTACTTCAGACGCATACAAATAATTTTATGAAATAAAAATAAATAAATAAATAAAAGGTTTTGAGTGTTTATCGCTTGACTTAAAATCAAATGTTCTTCAATTTTCATTGGAAAATTTAATATGAACAAATACGTGTATTAAATAACAACGCAACACATATTCTAAATGGTGCAAACTTGTAATGGTCGATACTGTACGTGGTATTATTGGAGATGCATGTAAGCGGAACTGACCAAACACGCTTTGAATTTACGATTGCAATCTTCCGTCGATAGAATCGATCGCGCCATTGGCACCTTTTGTTTAACATTTGTAATTATAACCCAATGACCAAAAAATGATTAAAAAGGCGTATTTCGTAAGCCTGTCTATATTAAAAACAAACCGTGACCAATGACTACATTCCACCCTAGTACTTGTGTGTTATTGATTTGCGGATATTAAAGCTCTCCTGATATTGATTGTGGATATATCGACACTGGCAACTGACTGTTGACAGAGTTAATTATTGAATAATGTCAAGTGTTTGCAATTTCGATAATTTACGAACCAACCACAATATTTGTTGTATAACAAAACACTTTCTAACATATAAGGAAGCACTTTCTCACATAAAATAAAGCAATTTCTCAAATAAAATAAAGCACTTTCTCACATTAAATAAAGCACGTTCTTACATATAATAAAGCACTTTTTTCACATATAATAAAACTCTTTCTCACATAAAATGAAGCACTTTCTCACATAAAATAAAGCACTATCTCACTTATAATAAAGCACTTTCTCACATATAATAAAGCACTTTCTCACATAAAATAAAAACACGTTCTCACATGAAATAAAGCACTATTTCACATATAATAAAACACGTTTTCACAAATAATAAAGCACTTTTTCACATATAATAAAGCACTTTCTCACAAATAATAAAGCACTTACTCATATATAATAAATCACCTTCTCACATTTAATAAAGTACTTTCTCACATATAATAAAGCACTTTTTAACACGATTTAGAATAGTATCTTGACCTCGTATAATTTTATTGAATATTTTCATAACAACATGCACAACGGAATACAGCAGTATCCTACCTGTCAAAATCGTTATCAATAAAAGAAGTGCCTTCAGAATGACCCATAACATTACAAGTGAAACATGTCATACAAAACACTCGTGAATGCGTCCAGGAAGTATTTAGGATATGGTAATTTAGGTTATGGTTTTAACGATCATGGCTTATTTATGCAGGAGTCCTACATGTATTACCATACGTCTTCCGTTTTTTCGTCTGTAACTATTTAAGAAGATGGGACTGTTTTGTCTAATTTTGCTACAAGTCCTCGATATGTAGACGTTTTGAAATGGCCACTCGCAATCCACAAATTTCACACAACATCACCTTAAATGGACCTTGACCTAAATCGAACTTCAAATAATAACAAAATGCTCTATTTAAGTAACTAGATCGTTCCGTTTCGTCTAGCAGCAACATCGTTTGCCACATCAATTTTAACATCAATTATCCAACCATAAAATCATAGGTACTTACTTACAAATAGTAAATTGCTTCAGCATCAAATTTTACGTCAATAGTATTTTCTATCGGATGACTTATCAAGGTTTAACCAAATTGTTTCATTTGTATATGATTATGATCCCCTCTGGGGTACCAGTTTAGGAGGATACAATGCATGGTGATCCCCTCTGGGGTACCAGTATAGGAGGATACAATGCATGGTGATCACCGCTGGGTACCAGTAAAGGAGGATACAATGAATGGTGATCACCGCTGGGTACCAGTAAAGGAGGATACAATGCACGGTGATCACCGCTGGGGTACCAGTATAGGAGGATACCATGCATGGTGATCACCGCTGGGGTACCAGTATAGGAGGATACAATGCATGGTGATCACCGCTGGGGTACCAGTATAGGAGGATACAATGCATGGGGATCACCGCTGGGGTACCAGTATAGGAGGATACAATGCATGGGGATCACCGCTGGGGTACCAGTATAGGAGGATACAATGCATGGGGATCACCGCTGGGGTACCAGTATAGGAGGATACTATGCATGGTGATCACCTCTCGGGTACCAGTATAGGAGGATACAATGCATCGTGATCACAGCTGGGGTACCAGTATAGGAGGTTACAATGAATGATGATCACCGCTGGGGTACCAGTATAGGAGGATACTATGCATGGTGATCCCCTCTGGGGTACCAGTATAGGTGAATACAATGCATGGTGATCACCACTGGGGTACCAGTTTAGGAGGATACTATGCATGGTGATCACCTCTGGGGTACCAGTATAGGAGGATACTATGCATGGTGATCACCGCTGGGGTACCAGTATAGGAGGATACTATGCATGGTGATCCCCTCTGGGGTACCAGTTTAGGAGGATACAATGCATGGTGATCACCACTGGGGTACCAGTATAGGATGATACTATGCATGGTGATCACCGCTGGGGTACCAGTATAGGTGGATACTATGCATGGTGATCACCACTGGGGTACCAGTATCGGAGGATACTATGCATGGTGATCACCACTGGGGTACCAGTATAGGAGGATACTATGCATGGTGATCACCACTGGGGTACCAGTATAGGAGGATACAATGCATGGTGATCACCGCTGGGGTACCAGTATAGGAGAATACAATGAATGGTGATCACCGCTGGGGTACCAGTATATGAGGATACAATGCATGGTGATCACCACTGGGGTACCAGTATATGAGGATACAATGCATGGTGATCACCACTGGGGTACCAGTATATGAGGATACAATGAATGATGATCACCGCTGGGGTACCAGTATAGGAGGATACAATGCATGGTGATCACCGCTGGGGTACCAGTATAGGAGGATACAATGCATGGTGATCACCGCTGGGGTACCAGTATAGGAGGATACAATGCATGGTGATCACCACTGGGGTACCAGTATAGGAGAATACAATGCATGGTGATCACAGCTTGGGTACCAGTATAGGAGAATACAATGCATGGTGATCACAGCTTGGGTACCAGTATAGGAGAATACAATGCATGGTGATCACAGCTGGGGTACCAGTATAGGAGGATACAATGCATGGTGATCACAGCTTGGGTACCAGTATAGGAGAATACAATGAATGGTGATCACTGCTGGGGTACCAGTATAGGAGGATACAATGCATGGTGATCACAGCTTGGGTACCAGTATAGGAGGATACAATGCATGGTGATCACTGCTGGGGTACCAGTATAGGAGGATACAATGCATGGTGATCACAGCTTGGGTACCAGTATAGGAGAATACAATGCATGGTGATCACTGCTGGGGTACCAGTATAGGAGGATACAATGAATGGTGATCACAGCTTGGGTACCAGTATAGGAGAATACAATGAATGGTGATCACTGCTGGGGTACCAGTATAGGAGGATACAATGCATGGTGATCACAGCTTGGGTACCAGTATAGGAGAATACAATGAATGGTGATCACTGCTGGGGTACCAGTATAGGAGGATACAATGCATGGTGATCACCGCTGGGGTACCAGTATAGGAGAATACAATGCATGGTGATCACTGCTGGGGTACCAGTATAGGAGGATACAATGCATGGTGATCACCGCTGGGGTACCAGTATAGGAGAATACAATGCATGGTGATCACAGCTGGGGTACCAGTATAGGAGGATACAATGCATGGTGATCACAGCTTGGGTACCAGTATAGGAGAATACAATGCATGGTGATCACCGCTGGGGTACCAGTATAGGAGAATATAATGCATGGTGATCACCGATAGGGTACCAGTTTAGGAGGATACAATGCATGGTGATCACCACTTGGGTACCAGTTTAGGAGGATACAATGCATGGTGATCACCGCTGGGGTACCAGTATAGGAGGATACAATGAATGGTGATCACCGCTGGGGTACCAGTATAGGAGAATATAATGCATGGTGATCACCGATAGGGTACCAGTTTAGGAGGATACTATGCATGGTGATCACCACTTGGGTACCAGTTTAGGAGGATACAATGCATGGTGATCACCGCTGGGGTACCAGTATAGGAGGATACAATGAATGGTGATCACCGCTGGGGTACCAGTATAGGAGAATATAATGCATGGTGATCACCGCTGGGGTACCAGTATAGGAGGATACAATGCATGGTGATCACCGCTGGGGTACCAGTAAAGGAGGATACAATGCATGGTGATTACCGCTGGGGTACCAGCATAGGAGGATACAATGCATGGTGATCACCGCTGGGGTACCAGTATAGGAGGATACAATGCATGATGATCACCGATGGGGTACCAGTATAGGAGAATACAATGCACGGTGATCACCGCTGGGGTACCAGTATAGGAGGATACAATGCATGGTGATCACCGCTGGGGTACCAGTAAAGGAGGATACAATGCATGGTGATCACCGCTGGGGTACCAGTATAGGAGGATACAATGAATGGTGATCACCGATAGGGTACCAGTATAGGAGAATACAATGCACGGTGATCACCGATAGGGTACCAGTATAGGAGAATACAATGCACGGTGATCACCGATAGGGTACCAGTATAGGAGAATACAATGCACGGTGATCACCGATAGGGTACCAGTATAGGAGAATACAATGCACGGTGATCACCGCTGGGGTACCATTATAGGTGAATACAATGCATGGTGATCACCGATAGGGTACCAGTATAGGAGGATACAATGTACGGTGATCACCACTGGGGTACCAGTATAGGAGAATACAATGCACGGTGATCACCGATAGGGTACCAGTATAGGAGAATACAATGCACGGTGATCACCGATAGGGTACCAGTATAGGAGGATACAATGCATGGTGATCACCACTGGGGTACCAGTATAGGAGGATACTATGCATGGTGATCACCGCTGGGGTACCAGTATAGGTGGATACTATGCATGGTGATCACCACTGGGGTACCAGTATCGGAGGATACTATGCATGGTGATCACCACTGGGGTACCAGTATAGGAGGATACAATGCATGATGATCATCGCTGGGGTACCAGTTTAGGAGGATACAATGCACGGTGATCACCGCTTGGGTACCAGTATAGGAGGATACAATACATGGTGATCACCGCTTGGGTACCAGTTTAGGAGGATACAATGCATGGTGATCACAGCTGGGGTACCAGTATAGGAGAATACAATGCATGGTGATCACCGATAGGGTACCAGTATAGGAGGATACAATGCATGGTGATCATCGCTGGGGTGCCAGTATAGGAGGATACAATGCACGGTGATCACCGCTGGGGTACCAGTAAAGGAGGATACAATGCATGGTGATCACCGCTGGGGTGCCAGTATTGGAGGATACAATGCATGGGGATCACCGCTGGGGTACCAGTTAAGGAGGATACTATGCATGGTGATCACCGCTGGGGTACCAGTAATTACATAATTACATAAATTAAATAAGTAAAAATTACAATGGTAAAATTATTGTAACACGTGTAATTATTGTATCGGAGGATACTATGCATGGTGATCCCCTCTGGGGTACCAGTAAAGGAGGATACAATGAATGGTGATCACCGCTGGGGTACCAGTATAGGAGGATACAATGCATGGTGATCACCGCTGGGGTACCAGTAAAGGAGGATACAATGAATGGTGATCACCGCTGGGGTACCAGTAAAGGAGGATACAATGCATGGTGATCACCGATGGGGTACCAGTATAGGAGGATACAATACATGGTGATCACAGCTGGGGTACCAGTAAAGGAGGATACAATACATGGTGATCACCGCTGGGGTACCAGTATAAGAGGATACAATACATGGTGATCACCGCTGGGGTACCAGTAAAGGAGAATACAATGCATGGTGATCACCGCTGGGGTACCAGTAAAGGAGGATACTATGCATGGTGATCACCGCTGGGGTACCAGTATCGGAGGATACAATGCATGGTGATCACCGCTGGGGTACCAGTAAAGGAGGATACAATGCATGGTGATCACCGCTGGGGTACCAGTAAAGGAGGATACTATGCATGGTGATCCCCTCTGGGGTACCAGTAAAGGAGGATACTATGCATGGTGATCACCACTTGGGTACCAGTATCGGAGGATACTATGCATGGTGATCCCCTCTGGGGTACCAGTAAAGGAGGATACAATGAATGGTGATCACCGCTGGGGTACCAGTATAGGAGAATACAATGCATGATGATCATCGCTGGGGTACCAGTAAAGGAGGATACAATGCATGGTGATCAACCGTACCAGTAGAGGATACAATGCATGGTGTGGGGTACCAGTAAAGGAGGATACAATGAATGGTGATCACCGCTGGGGTACCAGTAAAGGAGGATACAATGCATGGTGATCACCGATGGGGTACCAGTAAAGGAGGATACAATGAATGGTGATCACCGATGGGGTACCAGTATAGGAGGATACAATGCATGGTGATCACCGCTGGGGTACCAGTATAGGAGGATACAATGCATGGTGATCATGGGGTACCAGTATCGGAGGATACTATGCATGGTGATCAGGGTACCAGTATAGGAGGATACAATGCATGGTGATCACCGCTGGGGTACCAGTATAGGAGAATACAATGCATGGTGATCACCGCTGGGGTACCAGTTTAGGAGGATACAATGCATGGTGATCACCGCTGGGGTACCAGTATAGGAGAATACAATGCATGGTGATCATGGGTACCAGTATCGGAGGATACCATGGTGATGGGGTACCAGTAAAGGAGGATACAATGCATGGTGATCATCGCTGGGGTACCAGTATAGGAGGATACAATGAATGGTGATCATCGCTGGGGTACCAGTATAGGAGGATACAATGAATGGTGATCATCGCTGGGGTACCAGTATAGGAGGATACAATGAATGGTGATCATCGCTGGGGTACCAGTATAGGAGAATACAATGCATGGTGATCACAGCTTGGGTACCAGTATAGGAGGATACTATGCATGGTGATCACCGCTGGGGTACCAGTATAGGAGGATACAATGCATGGTGATCACCGCTGGGGTACCAGTAAAGGAGGATACAATGAATGGTGATCACCGCTGGGGTACCAGTAAAGGAGGATACAATGAATGGTGATCACCGCTGGGGTACCAGTATTGGAGGATACAATGAATGGTGATCACCGCTGGGGTACCAGTTAAGGAGGATACTATGCATGGTGATCACCGCTGGGGTACCAGTAATTACATAATTACATAAATTAAATAAGTAAAAATTACAATGGTAAAATTATTGTAACACGTGGTTCTGCTACCATCACGTGGTTGGTTATTAAGGCAGGGAATTGATCCAGCTAAGCTGGTTCCAGTAAAATCTCTCCGCGGAGGTTGCTTTTCACCCTCTTACGGAAGAGGTACAATATATTGAACTGTTTCGTCCAACAACAGCTCTTTAAACCTAACACAGTTAATGATTAATACCATTGTATATTCAACCACTACATTGTAACTTCATTTTATCGTTAATTTTGTTTTTACAAACAGGCCACCAACTACCGCCCGGTTCTTCTTCTTATTATTATTACTATTTTTACATCAACAACAACAGCAGCATACATTCAGCAATAAAGCTTGCAATAAAGCTTTTAGCCTACAATAGTGAATATAAATATACTTATTATTATCATTAATATTATTAATATTAATATTAATATTAATATTATTATTATTATTATTATTATTATTATTATTATTATTATTATTATTATTATTATTATTATTATTATTTTAACTGTTATTGTCATTATCAATAATAAATATTTGTATTTAATAGGATTTAATTCTTAAACATAAGGTAAGTAACTTTACATTTTCAGATTCGTTATCCATATGTTTTTGCACGTGTGAAAACTATCGTTTAAATTTTTGAAATCAACCTTTTTGCAGCGTTTTTCATTTCATAACGTGTACGTGTGAATATTTACTTTACTTTATTGACATAAAACATTTTACACTAAGTACAAAATTCGCTTTTTGCGCGCGCTTTGTTCTCCTCTTCTTTCTAATACAGAGGGGGTAATCACGTGATAGTCAAGATGGCGACGTCCACACCGAGACAGTTATTTTTCAGCGTTTATACCCTTTATTACTTCTATTTATTTTTTAGATGACGCTCACTTTTCAGCCATTTCAGTAAAAAGGTGATTAGCGTTTATTTCGTATTTAAATTCGCTTTATAGCTCGACTTTAATGACCGCAAATTGTCTTAGTGGAGCCCTAATTAGGTCATTCCGCTAAGAAACTTCGGACCGAGTAAAGTCGAGATTACTATGAAATAAAAGCCAGTTACTTTCTTCTTAATATGGCTGCAAAGTGAGCGGAATAAAAAATAATAATACAAGTAATAAAGGGTATAGAACGACGAAAAATACCTGCCTCGGCATGGACGTCGCCATCTTATTGTCACGTGATTGATATATTGGGAATATATTCGTTTGAGATTCTGCATTTCATTTTGAAACATGGCTTTATCCGTTTCATTTATATATAAACTTTGCTTGCTAATGCGAAGTTTTGTTTTCGTTTTTTTTATTTGCTGTCTTATTAATATTTTTGCACACAATAATCATAAACGATATATATTCTTAACACACTCACACACACACCATGCGCCATGTTAAAGAATTTATAAAGCATTATATTCATTCCAAGGCGGTAATTGCAGTTTTATTCATTACCATTAATTACTTTTTTTGTCCGTTGTTCTGTGTCAAGCAAAGAGTCATCCGACTTTAATAAAAGTCCCTATTCTCTGAAACCTTTTTTTGCCGCTGCTGCTGATTAAAATGAAGAAAAACACGAAGACAGCCTTAATGAACTAAGCAATCGTGTAATTAAGGACGAAGGAAGTGTGGTTGCAGGGAACTTCCACACTTATGTTTTCGATATGATTGTAATCATATGGATCACGCTCTGTGAAAAGGGGGTTCAATGCACGTGCGTAAAGTGTCGTCCCAGATTAGCCTGTGCAGTCCGCACAGGCTAATCAGCGACGACACTTTCCGCCCAAACTGGATTTTTGCTAAGAAGAGAAAATATAATAAAAGCGGAAAATTGCGTCCCTGATTAGCCGGTGTGGATTGCACAGGCTAATCTGGGACAACACGTTACGCGCATGCATTAACCCCATTTTCACAGAGCAGAGTCCCGCTCTGAGAAATCATGGTTAAATGCATGTTCGTAAGGTATCGTCCCATGTGAGCATGTGAAATCCTCACAGGCTCATCAGGGACGACACTTTCGGCCTAGTCCGGACTTTCGTTTAAAAGAGACTTTATTTAAACAAAAATTCCTTTAAAGCGAAAGTGTAGTCCCTGATTAGACTGAATATACTGCAGGAGCTTATCTGGAACGACACTTAACGCACATGCATTAAGTTCAAAGTTTACACGCCGCTCCCGTTACCAATTAAAATATATTAATCTTGTAAACTTTCAGGGAGGGGAACCATCTCAGCAAGAAGCGCCCAGGGATGATGTTTCCGGCAGCGTTGACATATCCGATCTAACAAACAAACAGGAGGAGAGACGGTCGCCCACACCGCAACCAACACAACCGCGTCGATCACCGGTAAAGAAATACTCTAGGCATCGTATAAATGTCGTGGAGTTGTCAACTTTAATTATTGTATAGTATTCGTGACCGGTAAAGACATAGTATTTGCAAAGTAATTAATTTCATTGAAATGACAAACGTATTTTTTATTTTTTATTTTTTTTTGGGGGGGGGGGGGGGTTGGAAGTATGTATTTAAAAAAAATCAAACGAAGTATGTAGTCAGACTAGAGGTACGGTTTAATAACTTACTCTCTAAACTTAAGGAAATTACTGTGTTAATATAACTAGAATACAACAAAAAAATCATTCAATTGCTTCATTTGGATAAATAATTTGTGCCATTCCTTTACAGGTAAAGAAACAGGATTCGAAAAGAACCATAACATCGCAAGAACCAGGGCCTTCGAAGGGGAAGTCAGAGACCCCACCATTGCCACCAATAACTCCCCGGTCAGTATCTAAGGTCCAAAGGGTTGAATCTCGACAAAACACGCCTACTTCGCGTAAAGAAACGCCGGTATTGCCTCCAATAACACGTTCTGATTCCCGTAAATCGAGAGACAGTAACAAGAACGACCCGGATATTATACCGCCAGAAGACCGGCGACATTTCGATCAAGACATTGGTGTTGGAGACGACGTTTCTGTAAGCAGCTCCCCGTCAACACGAACTGTCACGCCTCAAGGCAGTTCGCCGCCACAACGAACTGTTACGCCTAAAAAGCCAGAAGCTCGCGTGGAATCAGTTCAGAAAACGAAGGATGAAATTAAATCCAGAGAAACACCCGCTGAACGCGTACGGTCGCCAAAAGCTGAACGTGTACCGTCGCCGAAAGTTGTGGAAAAAGTTGTAGCTACAGTGGCTGCAAGACCGGAAAAGATACGGTCGCGGTCGAAAACGCGGTCACGTTCCCGTACACGGTCGAGATCTCGTTCGAGAGAAAAATCACCCAAAAGATCACGATCGAGGTCTAGGTCAAGAAAGAAAGAACGCAAGCGTCGAGCACGGAGTGCGAGCAGTTACAGTCGTTCAAAGTCTCACTCCAGACACCGATCGCGGAGGTCAAGGTCAAGAAAAAGGTATCGATCTACGTCATCATCCTACAGCTCATCCCCTAGGAGGAGCAGACGACGCTCCTATTCACCATACAGAAGGCATAAATCACGTGGAAGATCAGCGTCTCGAAGAAGAAGTTTCGATTATGATTTTGAAAGGGCTAAAACGATAATACGAAGTTTATCACGCATGGATACGTTCACACGTCCCCCTAGGCAGCGGTCGCCGTCGATCGAATACGCGATTCTACCAGGCCATGGAGGCATTTGGCCCGAGCAAAGACCATATTCTTCGAAAAAGAAAAAGATTATAATTGTACAGGGCGGTACTGGTGTGAAGAAGACACAAAACAAACGTCGAAACGATGAGAGTTCTGATTCGGATATAAGTATCATTGTGAAGAGTGCGGACAAGAGTAAGAAGAAAATAACACGTAAAAGCAAGGTTCGAAAGGTTTCACCATCAGAAAGCAGCGAAAGCGACGAGGAAAATCATTCTGTTCGCCGTAAAGGGAAGAAGAAGCAATCAAAGAAAAACGACGATAGCGATGTCTCGGAATCGGACAAGTCCTCTGATGACAAAAATAAAAAGAAAGTCAAACAAGCAAAAGAAGGCAAAGAGAAGAAGAAAAAGAATATTCGATTTGATTTAAAGGGTGGTAAAAGTAAAGCTGCTGAAAAAATGAAGGACAAAGAAAAATTGGAATCGGAAATCGATGACAATGAACCAATTGTTGAACCAATCGAGACCAAAGAAACGGCAGTAGAAACGAAATCTGGGGTTGCGTCCGCACCAAAACGTTTGTCACCATCGATATCACCAGCAGCCGCGAAGAACACGACGTCTAATCAAGTGAGGAAACAACCCAATACCGACGGTATCAAACGCAAAAATGACGATGACCAAGCACTCCGAGAGGCTCTTGAACAGTTGGACAAACGTAACGATTTTGAACTTGAGCAATTAAAAGGCGGGACAGTGAGAAAACTTCCGCCGGAAGTTAACATGGACATGCGCAAGAAAATATTCAGCCAAGAATTTCAAAATAACATAAATGCGTTCTTGCAATCATAAAGCGAGTATATACGACTTAAAGGTCAACATTTTATTTCTGCAATCTAAAACCTGGAAATGAAGTAAACGATGAACGTTGATAAAAAAAAATAATTAATTAACCACCTTTATAATGTATCATCCATTATTTGTTTTTACTTTATAACGAACAAGTTTACGCCGATGCTGACACGATTAATCGTATATTTTTAAAAAGAACTAAATTTTGATCTATGTGTCGAATTAACAAATCTGCAATTCGCTGGCTCTGGAAGACTTATGAGATAAAAAAGCGTACATAGTGTTTAATTTAAAGGATAATCCTTACAGATTTTCAAGGCGAGGTTTCTTACCATCCGCTTTTCATTAAGGACAAGTCGTTTGTTGGTTTACTCTGTGACAAAAGTTGGACAATTGTCATTTAAAAAATATGTTACCAAGTCCATTTAATGCATTCGTATGACATATTTGTGAAAGTATTATAAAAATCTTTTTACATTATGATTGGTCATATTTACTTATTATGAGCAACATATTCGTTAAGAATGCTGCTTCTTTGTAAATTGATATGTATTATCATAATAGTAGTTTTGGGCACTATATTATATTTTCAACGAAACGGTATTATTATTATGTTGAAAACGAATGGTGTAATACCATATAATACATGGGAATAGTTTTGCTGCTGTGACTGGAGATTTGCACGTTTTTTTCTGAAAAAACATTAGTGAACATTTTTCTTGAGTAGCATAAATGTTATTATTAACGTCTGTGCATTGTGATATTTAGTATACGCAAAGGATTTATGTAATTCTTTTTTTTTCAAGATAACAAGCTAACTGTTCTGTTAAAAGAAAACAACTCGACGATGTATCTTTACGTGTACTTCATTTACTTAGATACACGTGCTCAACAAATTTGAATTATTGGGATTCGGGAACGTATATGTTCACTTTTTAAATATTATATTGTTTATAGTTTTAAGTTTTTCTCTGTAGACAGTTGTAGACGAATGTTTTATTTATGTTTGAATAAAAACAACAAATGTGTGTTTTTTTTCTGTTGAAAATATTCCGTTTTTGGGGTATATGGAGTAAAGGTTCTTTAAGCCATATAATAACAAGCTGTTCATGATGGTATGCGTTTATGTGTAAGCGACGCTAGGAATAGTTCATATAAATCTTAAAATTATTTTCAGTCAACTATTATTCATTTAATTATGGCAGCATAATAAAACTGAGTTAAGGTATGTTTTTGTTTTTTAATGGCTAACTTTATTTACAATGCAAATTACAACAAAATAATAGTCATATAAACCAAACCATGTATGCATTTTTTATATAATAACAATACAGCAATAATGATTTTTAGTAATACATGTGGCGGTAAGCGTAAGAACAAGAATATTTAGGATTTGACTTAGTTTTCAAGTTTTAGACGAACATGACCAACATTTAAATTCAGCCTGGATATTGTCATGATAAACAATCTGACAAAGTTTCAAAAAGTTTGAGTCATAAATGTGGCTTCTAGAATGGTAACACACGTAACCCAGATTCAAACTCAGCCTATATATTGTTAAGATAAACATTCTGAACTATTTAATCAGAATGAATGGTTACGAGCTTAAAGTTGACGACGCCGGACGCTGGTCAAAGATTGACCACAATACCGGTGAGTAGAAAAGCAATACATATTGAAGTATAAATAACAAGCAAATTTGTTGAATTGATATCCCCCGCCAATATGCTTCTGGACACAAAAGGGTTATATTTGACACTCAAAAAAGCATTTTTTTCAAGATACAAAGGGCCATAACTCCGTTATTAACAGATGGCGTACAATGCCTTTGGCGTGCATCATCCTCTTATCGATATATATACTCATACCAAGTTTTAATGAAATCCGCTAAAGCACTTCCAAGATATGGCTCCGGACACACACAAAAAGCATTTTTTCAAGATACAAAGGGCCATAACTCCGTTATTTACAGATGGTATACAATGCCATTTGGTATGCATCATCCTCTTATCCATATATATACTCATACCAAGTTTCGATGAAATCCCCCAAATGACTTCCAAGATATGGCTCCGGACGGACGGAAAGACGGAAGGACGGACGGACAACGCCAAAACAATATCCCTCCGCCTATGGCGGGGGATAACAAGAGCACCGCATAGCGGGTGCCAACGCTGGGCTTTGGGTGCAGTTTTGCATAAATCAAAGCTTGTCAGAAGAAAAGAAAGAAAGGTTAGTGGCGAGAAGAAATCATCTGAGAGACTATGCATCTGTAGATAGAATACTTTCATTTTTAGGACTTTTACATATGTTTAAGCTTTATATTAGAGGTCACATTGACCTTGACCTTTTACCTAGTGACCCAAAAATGGGTGTGGCGTGTAGAACTGATCAAGGTGCATCTACATATGAAGTTTCAAAGTTGTAGGTGGAAGCACTTTGATTTTAGAACCTATGGTAAAGTTTTATATGAGAGGTCACAGTTACCCTGACCTTTTACCTAGTGACCCAAAAATGGGTGTGGCGTGAAGAACTAATCAAGGTGCAGCTACATATGAAGTTTCAAAGTTTTAGGTGGAGGCACTTTGAATTTAGAGCCAATGTTAAGGTTTAGCACGACGCGGACGGCAGAAGCCGGACGGCGGACGACGAGCTGTCTATGACAATACCTCGGGGGTTTTCTGAAAACAGCCGAGCTTAAAATCAAATATTGGATCAGAAAACCATTAAAAGTTTTTGAAAAAACACACATAAAACACAATGAGTACACAAGTAAAGCCAAAGTCTTATATAAGTATAGTTTTGCTCTTAGAACAAAACATGAGTTTGATTATGGTTTTATCTTCGGACGATACGTTACAGTATTTTCTAGACATGCTAAATCTACTTTTTCCTAGGTTGTGGTTTTGTAAGCGGTTTGGCCTTGGAAGGATTCAGCTTGTCAGATCGAGCTGTGTACATTCCTCCGTAGTCACGTTCCTGAATGCCCTGTGAAGACAAAACGAGACGCTTGGAAGTGTTATTAACCAAACTCTATTGAGTTCATGATTTTTTTAAATAATTATTTTAATAATACATCTATATATGAATCGAAATAATTCTGTATCAAATCAGTATTGTGTACAATGCACGCTATTTTAAAGGAGAGGAGTTTGCTCAATACACAATTTCTATTTTGTTCAATTAATACATATAAAGAAGTTTAAGGTATTTCTTTGAATGAAATCTACGATATATTTATAGTTATACTTAAAACATCACTTATAAACGCCACTAAAGACAATATTAATCGATATAGTCCCAACTGTCCGTCAACGAAAATTAAGAAATTATAACATAAATTTGCGTTTGATCAGCTGTTTAGGGTACATTCTGCTGCTTGTAAATTGGTGGTTGTACGTAAAAAACTACACCTACCTCAAAAGACATGCCAAGTCGCACGGTATCTAACGGCTCACCAGCTTCGCTTTTCAAAGTTACAACAATGTAACCGTCATAGGGCTCGCCAGACGCTCGGAGGGCCCTGAAATCTTTCTGGTAGGCAATGGAAAGACGCAGATTGACTGGATTCATGTAGGCGAAGAATGTGTGATTTAACTAAAAGAGAAAATAATGATTGTGTCATAATTTGATTTGAGTTTTTGTCGAACGTCTGCAATACAGAAAGTAAATAAAATGGAATGGAATAATTAGCTAAATACTACTGAAATATGCTTGGATTGTAATGAAAACCCAGTTTTATTCGTTGTTGGACCAGTTGAGTATGTAACATTCGGAACGGCCATACAATTTAAAATATACAGAGGATCCATTTCTTATTTGATCTTAGACGCATAGGCAATCCGTCTCTTGGTCTACCTAGCTCATGTTCCCACATCCTTATGACGCTATAATTATAATCTTACCTACTTGATCTCGGTTTGTGTTATGTTCATGAAATGATCTACGCGTTTTCGGTCTTTTGACTCAAGTCCACACATTCCTCGGACTTACCTGAACTCGGTATACTCGGCTCGAGACACCACATCCCTTTGGTGTAATGATCATAATCTAACCTACCCGATCTCGGTCTGCTTCATTCAATACCACGCATCACTTTGATGTTGTATTCATAATCTAACCTACCCGATCTCGGTCTGCTTCATTCAATACCACGCATCACTGTGATGTTGTATTCATAATCTAACCTACCCGATCTCGTTCTGCTTCATTCAATGCCACGCATCACTGTGATGTTGTATTCATAATCTAACCTACCCGATCTCGCTCTGCTTCATTCAATACCACGCATCACTGAGATGTTGTATTCATAATCTAACCTACCCGATCTCGTTCTGCTTCATTCAATGCCACGCATCACTGTGATGTTGTATTCATAATCTGACCTTGCTGATCTCGGTATTTAATCAAGTCTGTTAATCCGTCTAACATTTCATTCATAAACTGGCTTACCAGATCTCTGCCTCAAAGTACACGCATCTCTCTGATGTTATGTTCATAATCTGACCCACCTTATTTTGGTCTACTTGACTCAAGTCCACGCATCCCTCTGATGTTATGTTTATAATCTGACCCACCTTATCTTGGTCTACTTGACGCAAGTCCACGCATCCTTCTGATGATATGTTCATAGTCTGACCTTCCGAGAGGCACACTTCTTTGCTTGGTTCTGGTCCTAGGTGCAGAACAAAAGGGTTATATAAAGAAAGTTTCTTGCCTTTTTAAAATAGGTAGGTATAAGGTCAATATACCGGACGGGTTGGGGTTAATACAAATCCACCACATAGCAAACACCACTCCAAAGCTAAATCATTAAAAACCAAATAGTCGCCAATTGTAAATTTTATAGTTAAAAAAGGCCAAATACATAGTATTTTAAAGTAAAAAGGTACAAACACCCTGCCTTCATGTAATGCAGTCTCATGCCTTGAAAGATCTCATATTTAACAAAAGAATGCTATAAATTGACAATAGCTTTACCGAAATCGTATCCGCTTGATTTGAGTTGTGCAATGTTTTCATCTACAAGATGACTTTCAGAAACGAGCAGTGTAGCAATTTTTGGGTTCTCACGTTTCTGACGGAAAATTAATTTTGCCGCTGTACCATTAGCGGTTTGAAAGGTGGCTATGACTTTTAGTACATCTTTGTCCGACATGCCGCCACTAATCCCGATATCAACGACCCTGTATTAAATCAGAATGTTTTTTAAAAGCATTTTGTTAGAAAGGCAATGTAATTTTAAACCAATTAAAATTCCAAAATTATATGAATGAGGGTAGAACTTGTTTTACCATCTGTGTGTCTTTAATAAAAAGTAAATAACTAATTGCCGTTATTATGCATTACATTTTATACCGCACAGAACGTCTGCATTACATTTTATAACATACATAACGTCTCCATTACATTTTATACCACACAGAACTTTTTCATTACATTTAATACCACACAGACATTTTTATTACATTTTATACAATCACAAATTTTTTTCATTACATTTTATACAACACAAAACTTTTTCATTACATTTTATACAACACAGAACTTTTCCATCACATAATATACAACACAGAACTTTTGTCAAACATATAATATTGTTTTTTATCATTTATAGTGTTGTGATTGTTTTCAATAATATTTTTTGTTCAAAATGGGACCTAATCAATTCTGGCAATATAGCAATAATGAAGACAACTAGAATCGTCGAGGATATTGATTAATGTTTCTACAAATACCGGTAGTTTTTTATATCCGCTTTTGAAGGTTTATATCTGTTATTCAGCAGATTCGAATGACATTTGACAATAAGGTTTGACCGTTCCAACGGACGAATGGGTATTGATTTGTTGAGCGAAATATCGCCTCATAATAGTAAAAAGTTACATAAATTGTATACACAGCCATGAATAAGAAAAAAAGCAAACGAAATTAGACGAAGGGAAGGTAGGAGGACTAGACAAATTCACAAACAAAATGACACAAAACTTTGAAATCTACGATCGACATTTGAAATGAAGAAAAAAATTGCACCTACCTGTATGCCATCCGGTTTGGTGGAAGTAACAGTAGAGTTGTTCCAATCGACGCTCTGTACTCGAAATCCGCGAGTTTCCAGTCTGAGTCGTCCGTCTGGCAGAGATGGACACGGCGGTCCGCTGACTTGCTGCCTGAAAAAACAGTTGAGCTCTTGCACTTGATTTGCTTAATGTTGCACCAACTGGAACACCAGTAAAACCAAATAATGATTGTTAACTAACACATCTTTTTATTCGTATTTCTCAATCGATATTTTCTTCAATACTTTTTGGTAATTTGGTTCTTAACAATTTACATCTGAAAAGGAAATAGGATATCTTACTCAATCATTTAATATTATAAATATTTTAAGCAAAGGAACAGCTATTGACTTTGTATCTAAAATAACATTGTTTGGCGCATAAAGCAGGCTTGACAATTTAAGGTTTAAGCATGTTCAGTTTATGTTTCAAAGAAATATGTTTGTCCAAATGTGGTTTAATGACACATTTATACCACGCGAAAAGACAAAACCGAAACAATCTCGTAACTTAGTCTCACAACACATAATAAGCTCGACGGAATCTCCCGAAACTGCGACAACCATTAAAATAAACTGTGTGTCTGTTGCTTGTTTAAGATATAGATGTAGGGTTAGTTACACCATTATAAATAAATAAAATAAAATGGTCTGTGTGTTATGATTCGTGCTACAAGGATTTTAATAAGACTAAGTACGTCTGAAGAGGCAAACTGTTTGTTTAATAAATTGTGCAGTATTTCTGTGTGCAATTGGACTGTTAACGCATATCAATTGTTTACATTTAATTATATTTGAGTGTAACAAATATTTACGTTGAATGTGTTTTACTCTTTTTTCTTGGAAAATGGGGCATATAAGCAGATGTGCATTTTGTCGCCGATGTCATTTTTGTTACAGAGGATGCATTCACAGTTTTCATGTGAAATGTACGGTTGATATTTATTTTCTATATAACTTAAGGCAGGCGAAAAGCGTAGAATACACATATTTTGTCCATATGTATTTATCATAACTTTAAAAGCATTAAATACTTCCAACAAATGTATTGCCAATAGATTTCAAGTATTATACCCTGGACCAGTTTTGCCGACCAACCACAGTCAGTAAATTCAATCAACTTACAGTAGATTTAGTATTAGTATAATTTTTAATGTTTAATTTTTGGGGACTTCATTTTACTTTTATTTGCTTCTTAACCGTCAATTTATGTGTCTTTTTATTTGATACGTTAAGCCCATTTAGGCGACATTTCATAGTCAAAAGCAGTGATCCCTTAGCAAAATTATTTGTAAAAATATATATCTAAACAGTTTCAGAACACCCATGCGAAAATGACATTTTAGTTTCAGAACGTATCTATTTCTTGCATTTTCTAAAATCAATTGTTTAAAAAACAACATTGAACATTGAACGTCGAAAAACAAGTAATACAAAAATTACACAAACTTATCTTCTTTTGAAACAGAAAGTAGACATTGCAGGCTCAAAACATGTTTTTTTTTTTTTGGATTTTAGTGACATTAAGGTGCGGAAAAAATGACCATTATGTACTGAATGTGTAATGAATTAAATATCACATTTTATTTCCATGGTAACTGCATAACCTTGAATTGTTGATGGGATTTTAAAACATGTGAATATAAGAGGGCCGCGTTAAAACAAGCTTGTGTTGCCCGAGTACTGCCGATTTGGGAAGTAAACCGTTGGAATTGCCGGCTTTTTATTTAACTGGATAAAACACCTCAAACAATATCCTTTTAATGTTGTATAGTAGAAGTAGTAGTAGTAAGTAGTTTTATTTTGGAACAGATATACAAATCATGGTAAGATACAAACAAATATATACATACTAACAAATACTGATGAATGCCTAACTAAGTAATACATGGCATAATATAACAAATATAAGTTCAAGTGTATAAATATTACCATGAAATGCTAACCATTACCAGGGATAACACAACAAAGTGAAAATAATTTCACTTATTTCCATAATGGTCCCAGCTAGTACCCGCGCCATACAGACTGATAATGAAATTGTTATGCAATTCTGTGTTTTATTATTGTACGATATTACTACCTAATTGGTGAACATCCGAAAATGCCACTTTGATGTGTCTTGCTGGCGGGGATGCACATGTCATCGACACCATGGATGTGGAACTCTGTACTTGCGTCCATTGCTTATCATTTAGCATGCATGCATCCCTATCCACCAAACGTATAGGATGTACCTGGCAGTAACATTTGAGGTTTCAGTTGTTCGAATTATACAAAACATAATATTATATTTAAGACGATGGTTCTGGGATTAGAAAGAATAATTTTCATTATTTCAGCGCAACTATAATGATATGTTTGGTTTACCCATTGTGACCCCCAACTTTACCAAGGGCGACTACTCTGCATCGAATGTTTATAACAACATACATATAAAATTCTATTGAACATTTAATGACGCAACGAGGCGCCCAACAGGGAATAAGATTGTCCGGAATTGCAAAAAATACAAAAATAATCATGTTTAGCATAAAATAAAAAGATTATTTGTTGGATTCTGTGTAATATCGATTTTAATTTACTCTTGATCATAGAAAACATATATTTTCTATATTTTCTATAATCACTCGTAAATTAAAATCGATATTACACCGAATCCAACAAATATCCTCTATGTATTTTAAATATGTTCAATTGGAGTAAGGCTTTATACTTATCCTTAACCTTTGCTTTTAGTCAAGTAACTCAACGCCTGACAAATTACGCCAAGATAGAGTCGTTAGTAAATACAGAATGTGTAAACGTCGCATTACGAGGACAGCAATTGCTATCGCTATACGATAGATTTTGTTTAAAGCAACTCATGGGTTGCTTTTACAAACAATGACTATCAGGATACGATATTATATAAAGAACACAGTACAGAACGCAAATAATGATTACAAGTTTTTAATAAATTGTAGCAACCAATTAATCTCTTTAAATTTATCTAGAAAAAACAAATTCTGGCTCGTTTCCACTAATTTAAAATAAAGCATCAACTGTAAAGGGACTATGATTAAAACTGTAATCACAACATTGAAAGAGTCATGAAAGTTTGAACCGATTTGATACTTTAAACTTGGCCCAGAATGCATCACAAACCAAAGGCGCGTCTAACGATCTAAATAAAAGTTACCTATGCTGACTGAGAATCAAACAATGATTGCCAAACCGTAAACTGTAAAGCGATTATTACACACATTATATAAGTGTTGTAGTAACGCCGCTGACGGTTCGAAATGCTACTGAAGCAAGAGGAGGGATGTCATATATGGTAACCTACATTACCATGTGAAAACCAACAGCAAAAAGAAACTCCAAACAGCATACAGACAGACATCGGAGAAGATGGACCCCCAGCTGGACCAACAGTGTGTGTGTGACGCCGAAAAAGTTCAACCTCGCCATCCTAGGAATCAGCGAGTTAAGATGGACTGGTTCTGTGCAGACTAAACATAATCCAGTGTTAGGCTCCGACGAACAGTTGCTTAACCAAATTGATAGACGATGTAGATCCATGAACAAGACTTCGAGTCACTTGTAGGCTGTTCTGGTTATATGCTGGTTGCAAAAGCCTCTTTCACTTTGCTTCTGAGTAGGAAAAGGTTCAGACATACTTGATCCACAAATTGTGTGCCAAATTCAATGTCAACTAAGGTCTTCATAAAGTCTATATACTGGGTTGTAAAGACATTGAATGACCATAAGCGAAAAGTAATCAATTTGACTCTGTGGTTGCAGTTGGACAACCTCGACTTTGCTGACGATCTCACGGAAATTCTTTCTTGCATACGAAAACAGATGCCAAAAAGACCAACATCAGCGCGGACAACTCAGCCTTACCATCAAAAGAGGGAAGAAAAAGGTTTTTAATTCCAACGCTTACAACAACGCAACTATCACAGTCCAATGTGATGCGATATAAGAGGTAGGAAGCTATACCTATCTTAGCAGATTCTTTGACAACTATGGAAGAACGGATGCAGACATCAGAACCCGCCTCGGTGAAGCACGAGCCTATTATTATCTGGGAATTCATTGATATAATCATCACCACTAAGTTTATGCTTCTCAGTACATTGTGAAGGTGAAGTCCATTCTAATCTATGGAGCAGATGCCTGGCGAACCACCGTCACCAACGTGAAGAAAATCAATGTCTCCATCAACACCTGTCTCTCGAAGATCCTAAAGGTTCGATTGACTGACAATATCACCTTCACATTATTGTGAAGATCAAATATAAGAATTCCGTTTAAGAAGACATCCTTCAGAGACATTGGCGTTGAAAAGAATCAACCTTTCGCGAGCCTGCATCCGATGCGACAACTCAGTCTCAGGAAGATCCTGAAGATACGCTTGTCTGACGAGATCACCTTCACTTTATGGGGATAAAAAAGCAGCATCCATTTGGGAAGACATCCATTCATCCAAAACGACAACGCTAGTTTCGTACCTAGAACTCCCAAGGGAAGAGATAGAGTGTCGCCAAGAAAAACTGGTTCCGACATCTGGTTGCAGATGCTATGCAGTTGGGTAAAGACGGTGGGACAGCTGGAGGGACTTGCTGGAGGACCGATACGCAGATGAATAAAGACGGTGGGACAGCTGGAGGGACTCGCTGGAAGGACCGATACGCAGATGGACAAAGACGGTGGGACAGCTGGAGAGACTCGCTGGAAGACCGATAAGCAGATGGACAAAGACGGTGGGAAAGCTGGAGGGACTCGCTGGAGGACCGATACGCAGATGGACCAAGACGGTGGGACAGCTGGCGAGACTCGTCTGAAGGACTGATACGCAGATATACAAAGACGGTGGGACAGCTGGAGGGACTCCCTGCTGGAGGACCGATACGCAGATGGACAAAGGACGGTGGGGCAGCTGGAGGGACTCGCTGGAGGACCGATACGCAGTTGGACAAAGACGGTGGGACAGCTGGAGGGACTCGCTGGAAGACCGATACGCAGATGGACAAAGACGGTGGGACAGCTGGAGGGACTCGCTGGAAGATCGATATGCAGATGGACAAAGACGGTGGGACAGCTGGAGGGACTCGCTGGACCGATTCGCGTTGAAGAAACCGCTCAGCGACCTTTGTCATAGTAGGCACCACATGAGCAGATGATAAAGATGAGATCGTAAATGATAAGGGGATAGATATTTAAGTTATTAGTATATTACGAAATATGGTTCAACTATACACATTATGACGCTATAAAAACCCAGCGATGCATCTACAGAAAATTGTCAAACAATCTTATTGTAAGAAAGATTGTGAATATGTTGTTTACTACATAACACCAAAATAGCTTCATTTCTAGCAAGGTCTGAAAACAGAATCATGAAAAGATCAAAGATATGTACCGCAACCAAAAAACTGTAAACACACAATGATGTATAGTAGCATCATCGCCTAGAAACGATCAATGCAAAGATTTGTTTTATTTAACCTGTTTGAGGGCTAGCCAAGCCTCACAGTTTACCAATAATAAATATACGGCATGCAATGAAAAAACAATACAATACAATACAATGATGTATCGCATTTTTCTATTATTTCAGTATATTTGGAACTGTATACTACTTACATTAAAAGGACTTGTTAATTGATTGTCATAATTACTATTTTCCAACATGTTGTCACGGATTCAATCACTAAATGAACACTGTACATAAGAGAGCTAAATGACACTTATGGCATATATATATCATAATGAAAATACATTTTTGTTTATGAATAATGATATTTCGGAAAGTAAACAGTCAATAAAATCGAAGCAACGCAAAACGATTGCATGATTTGAAATGTTTTTGTTTTTGTTTTCGTCTCATTTTGTAGTAACACATAGATCATCTAAATACATAATTGAACATATTACAGTCCGAATAGCAAAGATCTAGGACCCGTTATGGAGAAACTGTGTCTGTCCATTTATTTTTAAATTCTATTTACTATAATGCAGCTTTAGAGATAACATGTTAAACTTGAACCATTTAAAGCATCTCCAAGATTCTTTTACTCTTTACAAACAATAATTTAGGCAATTAGTTTAATTCCTTACCTTCAGTTCGATGCTACTGGAATCTTGGAATGTCCCCTCTTCGATCAGCACTTGAACGCTGGAATCAACGTCGGAACCAATGAGGGCCTCTTGCTTATTAACCGTGACAGTTTGCACCGCCGGACGGGTAACGGCAACGAGCCTGCAGCTGGTGACGTCACGCAGTTCTACACCAGCCAGTGTGACGTCATATGCACCCTAGATTAACGCCATAGAGCATACTGGTGTCATGAATTTTATGGTAGTTATACAACGCATCTCGCTAGCACACAAAAACGAATACCCTATTACAAAACAGGAATTGTTTGTAAAAACAAGTGTTACAACGCACAAATATTTGTGTCATATGATCGGAAACTTAAAAGTACTTCACTTTTTTTTATAGAAGAAAAATATAAAAACCGTTGAATATTTAACTAAATTCATTCAGAAGATTTATTATACATTGAAACACTTATATAATTATGAGATAAGAGCGAAGTAATTAACTAGTATTTATACTGTCCTCCTGTAATATTGGCCCACTGATTTAACAATTCAATTCAAACATATGGATGCGTGAAACATTAATTATTAATTAATTATTATTAATCGAAATGGGCAAAAACTCGATAAAAAAACTTACGCATGATTTGTGAACGTTCTCCGTAGCTTGTAAAACTTCTTTTGTTACCCATTTGCATCCGTTGATGCTGTGTTTAATGACCACTTCTTCTGCTTTATTATCGGATGTCACGTGTGGAATAAATACGCGGATAGGTATCTGAGAGAAAAAATGGAATAAATACGCGGACAGGTATCTGAGATGAAAAATGGAATAAATACGAGGACAGGTATCTGAGATGAAAAATGGAATAAATACGCGGACAGGTATCTGAGATGAAAAATGGGATAAATACGCGGACAGGTATCTTAGATGAAAAATGGAATAAATACGAGGACAGGTATCTGAGATAAAAAAATGGAATAAATACGCGGACATGTATCTGAGATAAAATTACTTTACATGCACAATCTTCATCAGTCTTCAATGTGTTATAAGCTCTTAAATTATGTAATGTTACATAATTGTATGATCTACATGTATGTCAAATACAAGTCATTTATTGTTATACAAGTTACTGCAAGTGCATTGACGCGGGTATGTATATGAGATAACAATTACTTTTCATGCAAAACCTACATCAGACTTCAATGTGTTATTATCTGTTATTTTATGTAATGTTACATAATTGTATGATCGATGTCAAATACAAATAACTTATTGTTAGACAAGTTACTGTAAATGCATCATATATATATATTATCATAAGCATGTGGTATAATATGATGTTTTGTATTATCTTTTTTTATTTAATGCGAACACGAGTTCTTTGCGGTAACTTATGGGAAAATCATTTAATAAGTTTATGATATGGAGGGACAAAACCGAATATAAGACCACGGGCTATTAAAAGTTGTTTTCTCTTGCTTATGCTCTGTTTATATTTGTTAATCTTACTTCTGCTCCCAAGTTTCCTTTCTTCGCGTTTATGCTTATAATTCTACTGACAGCCTTTTCTTCTTTTCCCAGTACAGCCTTGTAACCGTCAAGATCGTCACTTGCCAAACACTGAATGTCTTCTTCGTACATTTCGTTGTCGGCGAAGGAAACTGCGGCTTTAATACCGTTAGAGGGACTTTTAAGATCATCCACTTTGTCTTTGTATCTAGGGTAAGCGTAACACGCTTTATAAAAATACATCAATATCCATCTGTGATATTTGTTTTATATTTAACATTTAAATATGAATACCGATATATACACATATTAATACATATAACTCTTTTACTATTTACTTAATTGCAAATTAACCAAGAAACTAACAAAAATGGCTCCACCGTTCTATGTCGTTCGTTGATGGAATTCAATGACTGGATTCTGCAACCACGTGCTTTTTTACCACTTACATATTTGTAAAATTCATAACAATAATTGATTAATTCAAATCTTTGTCAAGCATCAAGGAATCAAAAATCAAAGTGACTCTTTGGTTAAAATTTTCAAAATGAGCTTTGTTAATATCGGCCCTTGTTGATAAACTCGTTCCAGCTTTAAATACACACATGACAGTTTTCCAATTGTTAGGGTCGCGGCGTCTTGCCTCTTCGTCAGCCTTTTCCTGGGCAATACGCCTCTCTATCTCCATCCTTTTTTCTTCTTCAAGTTGCTTCTTCCGTTGTTCCTACAACAGAAATCTAGACTGCATTGATCATACTGCATTACACAATCATCATGTTTTTAGATAAAAACGACAACAACTGATGCTCAATTAATTTGTCACATTTTCTTTACATGACATAAATCATCATTTAAATATTAAGTTATTATTCAATGTGTTAAGTTCATTTTATCCTGTTTGCTTGTTTTGTGTTGAGTTTGTAATAAGTAATTGTTAATAGTAAAGGGAAACTTGAAATACCAATATCTCTCTGGTCAATTTATTTGTAATGTGGCATTGACCACTGATCTCTTTTAATTAATTTAAAAAATCCGATGTTGAAAACAGCTGGATTTGAATATGTTAAGCTAAATAACGTATTCGTTTACTTCGGCTTTCTGCTCCGCGATCCTTCGCTTTTCTTCTCTGTCCTTCTCCTCTTCTTCAAATCTCTTCTTCTGTTCTTCCTAACATATTAGATAAAGATTTGATGTAATATTTCAGTACACACTCTATATTTGTTGTTAGATGACTTCCAGAACAATAACTCTAAACTGAAATGTATTGTTGAGAGGTGCAAATAAGAAACACTGACTTGATTTCGAAAACAGTATTAAAATTCCACTTACAACACTTCAACTAATTGCAACATGAAATCAATTTCAAGTAAACTCGGAAAACAAATCGTTTTTAGCAAAATGTATTAGAAACTTGCTAATGGGTTAAAATAACAAAATTAATATATTTCGGAAGATTAATATTTTGAGAGATTTGGCGAACCATTTATTATGTTCGGCAAACTAACGATCAAATACCTCTCTCTCTTTATCACGCTTCTCGTCTTCAAAACTTTTACTTTTGCTGTTAACCCATGCATCTGTGCAACCTTTAACCAAATGAACCTTAATGTTTTATTGTACATGAAAATATTAAACAAATAAATAAGGAAAGACGTTCTACAAAAACGATCATTATTACAAAACTAAAAAATAAAATTGCCAAGTTCGTGCAAAAATAAATTTAACTTTGTGTTTAATTTGAATTTTTTGTTGAGTTTTATTTTTAAATCTTAAAGTAAGATCAATGATAGTATTCATTTTTGTTTCAACGAACATCCTGGTCTATACAACTTTCAGATTTTCCGAACAAATACAATAACAACAATTGCCATAAAAGTTCGAGCACAGACAAACATCTGACAGTACAGAGCAAGAAAAAGTTTTTTCCCCATGAACCTTTCAGAAAATCCATGTCTTCCATCGTCAGAGAAACCCCGTCCTTGATCTTCGCAAACAGACGCTCCGTCTCGCTGATAAGCTCTGCAAGTCGGCTGTCCATTAAGTGCTTGGTATTGGTCGCAATTTTTTGTATCGACTGCAACTGTCTCAGATACCTCCCCGGGACGCAGTCGCCACTCATTGGCCGCTCCTTGAATTCTGATTCATGGGACATTTTGTGTCAGATGTCAAAGCATGTAATATGTTACTTTTTGTTTCTGCATGTGGGAACAAATTCAGGTGAATGACAATGCATAATTCTGTTACAAACATATAAAATTATGGACGGTATTTAAGAGATAAAATGTAAAGGCTTCCCGTATCTGATTAAGAATTTTATTTATATCATATTAGTGGAATGAACTTTTTTGAATGCTAAATAAAATCCTGATTGAGTACCTTTCGTCTGTTGCTGAACCTTCTTCTCGACGACTTCCTTTATCCTCCGTATTTCCTCTGGTATCCTGTCCCTGAGCTCGCGCAGTCTCTGCAGGATCCTCTCAGCGTAGTCGCTTATCTGCGTCACGTCCGAGACGGCCATCTTAATAAGCTGAAAACGTCCATGTTATCTCTATAACATAATTAAGATGATAAACAGTGCACACACATCTCGAACGGTGCGTTAAGACACAATCTTTATACAGTTCAATGAGTTGTGTTCATTTCAAACTTTGTAATGAAAAAGCTATAACCTAATTTTGAAAAATGAGTTGCGTCTAAGATTCTGCAATAGCGAACAACTTCAGTGCCGTCAGCGCTTTGATGTAAATATTGCCACGGTTCACTCATTATCTCGAAACACTAAATGGTCGCCTATTGATTAACTAACAACGCACATGCTAAAGTTCTTTAGCTCATTTCATGATCTGATAACTATTGTTTGCAATCAACATGAGATTGGCTGTGCTACGCTTAGAATCTAGTCATCCGTTTTCTTACTTTTTTTAATGTTTTAAAAATAATCATACGAGTTTATTACTGCGGAAAATAAGTCAGTATCGTGTACGGTTACAACATTATCACAAACTAATATAATGATCTTAATTCACGTGTGTAAGGTATAGAATTCCGCTCATTCGAGTTACGTATGAAACGGCATCTCAATTAACTAAGTAATATGTAGAGAACATTGTACATGTTGAAAACAATAGTTGTGATAATTGCGAAAGTCGCGTAGCACTCTCGTAATACATATTCTCACTCACTAATATTAAACGTCGCGAAGTATGACAAGAAACATCTTTATAAAAAAAAGATATTCGGCGTATATCCTACCTTTAGATTAATGTTAGAAGATTTAAGTTAATCAAATTAATTTGAAATCAAAGGTTTAATTGAAGTTGTTGTTTTTTCACTTGTTAGATTAGTTTTTTCCACCGCATGCAATGTGTGTTATTAAATTCACGTATATTCAAACAACACACAAGTATTCGTTGATATTTTACGGGAGATCTCGTCATATGTGTCTTCACAAGGCTTTTTATGACTTAATTTATTTGCCATCGAAATTAATGGTTCAAATTTGATTAACAATGCAGTTTTCTTTCTACACATTTAAATCAATCTGTCAAAGTGCTAAATTATTTTCAAAAAATAAAGACGACTAGCTTTAACAAGACGATTAAGAAATAAAAACAAAACATATTAGCCTCCGCGGTCCGCACAGGCTTATCAGGGACGACACTTCCGCCTGAACTGGTTTTTTGCTGAGAAGAAACTTTCTTTTAACGAAAAATATCATAAAAGCGGAAAGTGTCGTACCTGATTAGCCTTTGCAGTCCTAGCCTGTGCGGACTGCACAGGCTAATCTGGGACGTTACATAACGCGCATTCATTTAACCCCCTTTTCCCAGAGCGTGGCTCATATCTCTTATATGTCGGTTAGAACGTACATATGCACGACATAAATTACTCGTTTTAATTTTTTTACGTATTAAAACTCAATTGATAATAGTTCTCGTAAACGAAATATTTATCTTCGGTTAATGGACAATGTGGGATAAAAAGCGCCGTTGTATTCCCACTTCAGCACATCAAAGCACTAAATTCTGGTTTATTGCCACCGACTTATGTTAAATAAGGCTTAATACAATCCCATTAAGATAAACTTTAGTAAATCGTGATTAAGTTATGAAGATCGATCTTTGATTTAGAAACTACCTTATTTCGAATCAGGGACATCGTTTTGATCAGAATCATGTGCACATGTAATAATAATAATGATAATAATCATATTATCATCATCATCATAATCATCATCATCATCATCATCATCATCATCATCATCATCATCATCATCATCATCATCATCATCATCATCATCATCATCATCATCATCATCGTCATCATCATCATCATCGTCATCGTCATCGTCATAATTATCATCATCATCATCATCATCATCATCATCATCATCATCATCATCATCATCATCATCATCATCATCATCATCATCATCATCATCATCGTCATCATCGTCATCATCATCATCATCATCATCATCATCATCATCATCATCATCATCATCATCATCATCATCATCATCATCATCATCATCATCATCATCATCCTCATCATCATCATCATCATCATCATCATCATCATCATCATCATCATCATCATCATCATCACAGGCATTTCCCCAGGCGATTTAAGCACAGCGGGCCCGTTAAATGAATGTCAAAAGCTCACAATACCTTTTGATATGAGAAGAATGACACGAAACTTTAATGATTTTTGTAATTGTTCTTGTCCTAGCTTGGTAAGTATATAAGCTCAAAGTTGCAACATAATACCTCTATCAATGCTCAGGTATTTGATGTTTATTTTTAATAACAATGACTTTTGACCCGACTAGCCCAAAAAGCATTACGCTAGATGTGCCAGTAAGTTATGTACCTACAAGCAAACTTTCAGTGGAAGACCTCCATATAAGCTCTGGTTGTTAAGAGGAAGCCGTTTTTTATGAAGTTTTTCCCCCTAGACTTTAACCCGACTTGCCCCCCCCCCCCCCCCACCCCCCCTCCACACACACACACACCAAAAAACGATTTCAAAGTTTTCATGCTAATTTGCTATTTTAAATGATCGTAACCAAATCTTCTTGTCGTTTTTTTTCTAATCTTAGTAATAGTGACTTATAGCAAATTGCACTAATCAGCTTCCTTCACGAAAACTACAAGGACAAAACCTCCACCCGAAATCAAGTTATTGAGAAGGTACCATTTTTCTATTAAAATGCTTGACCTTGACTTGATAAGGCCCAGTTACAAACCAAATTTACATTTTCATAAAAGCTTGCTTAATCCAAACTCTAATCAAGAATGTAGAGTTCAAACTTAATTTACTAGAATTAACCGAAACTCAATATAAAACGCAGAGTTTTGAACTTTGTTGAATATAGTTCAAAAGGTTCTCTCGCTTAAGGAGACGAGCCTTTCGCGCCCCCTTAACGCGATTCTTCATAAATCATGGTAGAAGAAAACAACATTTGTTCAACAGTGAATTTCAATATGTTAATAAAGCTTATAATAAAACAAACTTTAAGGGAATATAGGGCTTACCTTTTCCAAGTTGTCTTTGTAGGATTCGAACTTATCATCGTCCTCAGGCGGTGCGGGCAGAGCCTTAAACTTCGCAATATTCCCGTCCAGAATCTGGATGGCTTTCACGTCCGCCATGGTACCGACTTCAGGTCAAAATGTGTTTCAAACTCGGATGTGAAGTCATTGGTCAACTAACAAAAGTAACTTAAAGGGATAGTCTCGGAGTTATTTGCTGTTGTTCTAAGCTAACGTTCTGATATATATATATATTTAAATAGTGCATTTACATTTCTTTAATAAAATCTCCAACGTATTTGTGTTTTCATACAGATAAAAAATGCTGGTTTTTATTTTTTGTGTGAACATATATTCCATGTGAATTTCTCGCGACGAACGTGAGTTTGGTTTCGGGAAGTTCAGGAGAACTTCGTCGTGCTTCCGACTCTGACCGAAGCCAATCTCGAGTTTGCTCGTGAATGTTCGGATATCGTCGCGGGAAATTCACATGAAATATATTGTGATACAAAAAACTGAAAACAAGCATTTTGTATCTCGTAAAATCGATGTTACCGCACCACATCTTGCGTTGAAATTTTGACTATTGCTACAAGTAACACTTTGAGTGGGTTAACTTTATTAATATGTGGCTTTAACAGTAACCGTATGCTTGTTTTGTGTATACTACACTGGTCCTTTAAACGTGTCGAGTTGAACAAGAAGGTAGTCGCATCGATCTCATTTATATTTTTCTATTTATCGTTCAGTTAAGCTGAATAATGCTTTTCGGCTCATCAGCTCATATCATATTACGCTTTGTAAACATACTGTGAAATCTAGTGTTATTGAACAATAGCTTATGACAAGTTTTATTGTCATTTAAAATCAGGCGAACACGTCTCCGTTTTGAACTGTTCAAACAGCAATTGATTCATTTAATATGAACTTTTTAGATGTCTATCAATACTATTACTTAAACGATTTATTGATAAATCAAAACATCTATCATTGAACCAGTCGTTATCTGATCTTTTAATTCCTTTATTGGAAAATCGTCGTAGTCATGTGGACCAGGAAGTTAATTAAAACAAAAAGCGATCATCAACGCATTACGTGTATATTTCACTTTAATGCGTTAAATGCGTGTATCTTAATTGTGACAAATTGATATGTGTGCGATTTAAATAATATATTAGTAAGTGCATTCTTATAATATGAGCCGCGTTCTGAGAAAACTGGGCTTAATGCATATGCCTAAAGTGTTGTCCCAGATTAGCACGTGAAGTCCGCACAGGCTAATCAGGGACGACACTTTCCGCTTTAATGGTATTTTTAGTTTCACGGAAGTCCCTCCTTACCGAAAATCAAGTTTAGGCGGAAAGTGTCGTCCCTGATTAGCCTGTGCGGACTGCACAGGCTTATCTGGGATGACACTTTACGCACATGAATTAAACCCCCTTTTCACAAAGCGAGGTTCGCTTGTTGAAAATCAATTGCCAGAGTTGTCCTCCCCTCTATCTTCTCTTCAATCACACTGCCTTACATTATTTTCTCAGAACAAGGCTCATATTTAAGTAACACATCATACTAGCCGCCATCGTCAAATCAACCAATGCAACTCAAAACCGCTCAAACTCGTACTTTATTAACCGGTAAATAGCTAAAAATCAAAACGTATTTCTCAGACGTAAGTTACTCCTCTGATAAAAGCGGCACTTCAATTGCATTCAATAATATATTAATTTAATTATAAGCAGGGGATACAAAATTGCATTCTCATCATAGTTCTGAATAAAAGGCAGGCGGTTGAATTTGAAACAAAAATTGTACATCTTTTCCTGTTAAAATCTATTGCCTTTTTCTTTTCAAAGTATATTATATCTATACGTCTTGGAATATTAACATCGTTACTAGTACATCGTTAGGAGTACCGATTGTCAATAATAATATTTTGTTATTTTTTAGCTGATTAATGATTCATACTAAATGTGCTACTTTGTAACCATAAAATTGCTTTAATTTAAAACATATTATAAAAAAACATCAAACATGACATCCGTGTCGGCATCAACTCATGAGGGGCGGAACACTAAGCTTCAAATTGGGGCGAGCACAAACGGTCGTCGCTTCCGATTTCGAAAAATGCGAGTTGGCGATGATTTGAGTATAATGATGTAAAATATTTTGGGAAGAATTTTTATAGGGATTGTTGAGGATAAAAAAAAAAAATTCTCCAGCACAAGATTATGGAAATACTTTAACCAAACTTCTGGCACTTCGCCCTCTTAAGTTGAAAATCTGTTTGATTTCATAATGACAAAAATGTTATCTTCGGTATGAATTACCAAGTCAAACTTTAGAGTTATGAAGGGGTTTTTAATTTGTTATGACAAAATTGTTTATAGAAAAAACGTGTTTATAACGTGTATATAAATATATATATATATATATTTATTTACGTGTTTTCGACGACCGAGTATTTAATAATTACGAGTATTAAAGTCATAATTGGGATTAGATACCGATTTCATACAAGATAATGCTTGTTTTCTTTACTTGATAAACCGTAATTAATAGAATTGAAGAGTTTATTATATTCTAAAAATGTTTAGACTTAAACAAGTCTTCTATACACGCATATTAATATTAAAGTAAATACTTTACAATAAAATATTGTTTGCTTTAAGTTGCAGAATGACTTTAAAACGACGGAAGTGCATATATGGCGGCTTAGTTAACAAACGAAAAATACAACTAATATGCATAGATGTTAAAACTAAAAACTATACACTTGAAGTCATTTGAATATGCATTTGATAATTTGATCTGTCGTATGTAGAAATAAAATACTTTCTTATCCTCACAAAATCAAAATGGTGTCCAAATCAAGTGTTACCATGATCAAACGCATAATCTACACCATCAATTGAAAATACGTTAAGACACTCTATACAAATCACTAAATAAAACAATTCCACACATAATCTCACATGTATCTGAAGTTTCACACAGTCTAAACACAGTTCAGTGTATTTTAAGTAATACACTGTCACTGCAAAATCAGGCGTAACCTATTCATTCACTAAAATAATCTTTTGAACCTTTAAGTCAAGGCCGGTTTTAACACCCACCGCTTTGTATTTACCGTTTCATTTTAGTTGCAACAATATTTAGGGAGTCGGTAACAAAAAAAAACGCAAGAAAGTAAATCGTTTCCATATAGTCGATAGCTTTAAAATACATGTTCTTTTAAATGCTCTAAATTGTTCATCACATTTTTTAACTTACTAAAGCTTTAATAAGTTCAATGATGTTTCTTATTTTGTGTTTCCTATTTGTTAGCAAACGACTGCTGTACGTTTCTACTGTACGTTTTCACGGTCTACCCTTCATGATTGAAACCCACTTGGCCTTGACCTTATTCGAAGTTGGAGTTATCAGTTATTAATTTATTTAATTTGTGAATATATCAATGTAACAAATGTGGTATACATGCCTTTAACGTGATCAAATTAAATGAAGTGTACACACAATGCGTTAATGTTTGCTTATTGTTTAATATATATGAACTTCCTGGTCCAAATGTCTGCGACGAATTTCCGAAAAAGACGAGAAAAATCTCATAGCGACTGGCTAAATGGTCGATGTAATTAACTCTCTCAACTTATCTTTTAAGTTAAACTATTGATTTAGAGACTTCTAATTGAAATTTAATTTATTTGTTAAACGATAGAAGTCGTAGATTGTTTTGTAAGGTTTTAAATGACTTAACAACTTTGCCTGTAACAATGAACGGTATGTGTCGCGATGCGACATATGATATGATCTGATCAGGCGATAATCTTAAAACAGCTTAACTATGTTTACAATTCACCGAAGTCAACAAATGGGATCGATGTGATTGATTTAATATATGTCCGCATGCAAACCTACGACCGTGTCATCTTTGTTATGTGTCGGTAAGAAAGTAAGCTAAATATTTCCTTAATATGTGTGATAACAAGGGTACTTTAAAAATACTTTATAATTGAAAAAAATGGATTTCAGAAAGAAAGAAAAACATGATTTCCCCAAAGCTGCTAAAATCAGTGTCATTAGGATGAAATGGCCGCCTCCGAAACCACTCGTCCCTCCTGGCTGGTACTTCAAAGCATGTATTTTTACTTGATATAAGTAAGCCAAGCGTTATTATTCAATTTAAAGGGACCTTTTCACAGATTTTGGCATGTATTGAAGCTTGTCATTAAATGCTTTATATTGATAAGTGTAAGCATTGGATATAAAAAGCTCCAGTAAAAAAGAACACAATTAAAGACAGAAAAAAGCAATCCTCAACTGGGCAAGAACAACTGACCCATGAAGTAAAGGTCTAACGCTTAGACCACTCGGCGATCCGTGCTCATACAGTATACTTTATATACACAATCCTCGCACTGTAACAAAATATAACGACAACAACAGAACTCTCCAAATTATTTAATCGTTTCGCGTTGCAACGCTGTATAATTTTCGGTTTTTTAAATCGTCAAAAGATGCATATAATAGATATATTAGAGCATGGTAAATGTTCAGTTTTTCTTGTTTCCTCACAGATATCATAAATAAATTGCGAATCTGAAACCTTTTTTTTTAATTGTGTCATTATTCCACAACGTGAAAATGTCACTTTAAGCAGATGGGATTGTTTCGTCTAGTTTTGCTACAAGTCCTCGATATGTAGGCATTTGTTGCAGGTCGCCATTCGCAACCCACCAATTTCAAACAACCTCAACTTCATCTGGACCTTAACCTTCCATCGACCTTCTTATAATACAAAATGCTATTACCGGTAACTAGATTGTACCGTACCGTTTAGCAGCAACGTCATTAGTCACATCATTTCAACTATGATATAGCGGTCGCTTTTGACCATCAATATAATCCAACCATATAATCAAACCTCATAATTGTCTTACTTTGGCATTGCATAATTTAATAACATAAGAAGGGAATGAATGACGTCTCCATAGGTTCTAACAACGAGTACATTGCTTCATCATCAAATTTTATGTCCATATTTTTTCACTCAGATGACTTATCAAGAGTTGATCAACTGTTTCCTTTGCATATGATTTTGATCACCGCTGGGGTAACAGTGTAGGAGTATTCAATGCATGGTGATCGCCGCGGGGGTACCAGTATAGGAAGATGCAATGCGTGGTGATTGCCGCTTGGGTACCAGTATAAGAGGATGCAATACGTGGTGATCACCGCTGGGGTACCAGAATAGAAGGACACAATGCACGGTGTTAACCGCTGGGGTACCAGTATAGGATGAAACACTGCATGGTGATCACCGCTGGGATACCAGATTAAGAGCATACAATGTATGGTGATCACCGCAGGGGTACCAGTATAGGATGATACAATGCATGGTGATCATCTCTGGGTAGCGAGTATAGGAGGATACAATACATGGTGATCACCGCTGGGTACCAGTATAGGAGGATACAATGCATGGTGATCACAGCTGGGGTACCAGTATAGGAGGTTACAATACATGGTGATCACCGCTGGGTACCAGTATAGGAGGATACAATGAATGGTTATCACTGCTGGGGTACGAGTATAGGAGGTTACAATGCATGGTGATCACCGCTGGGTACCAGTATAGGAGGATACAATGAATGGTGATCACTGCTAGGGTACCAGTTTAGGAGGATACAATGCATGGTAATCACCTTTGGGGTACCAGTATAGGAGAATACAATTCATGGTGATCACCGCTCGGGTACTAGTTTAGGTGGATACAATGCATTGTGATCAACGCTTGAGTGGCAGTATAGGACGATACAATGCATATTGATCATCGCTGGGGTACCAGTATAGGAGGATACAATGCATAGTGATAACCGCTGGGGTACCAGTAAAGGAGGGTACAATGCATGGTGATCACCGCTGGGGTACCAGTATAGGAGGATACAATGCATGGTTATCACCGCTAGGGTACCAGTACAGGATGATACAATGCATGGTCATCACCGCTCGGGTACCAATATAGGAGGATACAATGCATAGTGATCATCGCTGGGGTACCAGTATAGGAGGCTAAAATGCATGGTGATCACCGCTTGGGTACCAGTATTGGAGGATACAATGCATGGTGATTACCGCTGGGATACGAGTATAGGAGGATACAATGCACGGTGATCACCGCTGGGGGTACCAGTTTAGGATGATTCCAAGCATGGTGATCACCGCTGGGGTATCAGTATAGGAGGATACAATGCACGGTGATCACCGCTGGGGGAACCAGTATAGGATGATACCATGCATGGTGATCACCACTGGTGTACCACTATAGGAGGATACAATGCATGGTGATCAACTCTCAGGCACCAGTATAGGAGGATACAATGCATGGTGATCACCGCTGGGGTACCAGTATAGGAGGATACAATGGATGGTGATCATCGCTGGAGTACCAGTATATGAGGACACAATGCATCGTGATCACCGCTGTAGAACCAGTATAGGAGGATACAATGCATGGTGATCACCGCTGGGGTACCAGTATAGGAGGATAAAATACATGGTGATCACCGCTGGAGTACCAGCATTGGGTCGTACAAAACATTATGATCACCGCTGGGGTAACAGTACAGGTGGATACAATGCATGGTGATCACCGCTGGAGTACCAGTATAGGAGAATATAATGCATGCTGATAACGGCTGGTGTACCTGTATTGGCTGATAAAATGCATGGTGATTACCGCTGGGGTACCAGTATAGGAAGATAAAATGCATGGTGATTACCGCTGGGGTACCAGTACAGGGGGAGCAATGCATGGTTATAACCGCTGGGGTACGACCAGTATAGGAAGAAACAATGCATGGTAATCACCGATAGGGTATCAGTATAGGATGATACAATGCATGGTGATTACTGCTGGGGCACCAGTATAGGAAGATTAAATGCATGGTGATTACCGCTGGGGTACCAGTATAGGAGGATGCAATGCATGATGATCACCGCTTGGGTACCGGTATAAGATGATACAATGCACGGTGATCACCGCTGGGGTACCAGTATAAGAGGACACAATGCATGGTGATCCCCGCTTGGGTTCCAGTATAGGAGGATACACTGCATGGTGATTACCGCTGGGGTACCAGTATAGGAAGATTAAATGCATGGTGATTACCGCTGGGGTTCCATTATGGGGAGATAAAATGCATGGTGATTACCGCTGGGGTACCAGTATAGGAGGATAAGATGCATGGTGATCACCGCTGGGGTACGACCAGTATAAGAGGAAACAATGCATGGTGATCACCGCTAGGGTATCAGTATAGAATGATACAATGCATGGTCATCACCGCTGGGGTACCAGTATAGTAGGACACAATGCATGGTGATCCCCGCTTCGGTTCCAGTATAGGAGGATACACTGCATGGTGATTACCGCTTGGGTACCGGTATAAGATGATACAATGCAAGGTGATCACCGCTGAGGTACCAGTATAGGATGATGCAATGCATGGTGATCAACGCTTGGGTACCAGTATAGGAGGATACAATGAATGGTGATCACTGCTGGGCTACCAGCATAGGAGGATACAATGCATGGTGATCACTGCTTGGGTACCAATAAAGGAGGATACAATGCATGGTGATCACCGCTGGGGTACCAGTATAGGAGGATATAATGCATGGTGATCACCGCTGGGGTTCCAGTATATTAGGATGCAATTCTAGGTGATCACCGCTGGAGTACCGGTTTAGGTGGATGCAATGCATGGTGATCACCGCTTGAGTACCAGTATAGGATGATACAATGCATGGTGATCATCGCTGGGGTATCAGTATAGGATGATACAATGCATGATTATCACCGCTGGGGTACCAGTATAGGATGATACAATGCATGGTGATCACCGCTGGGGTACCAGTATAGGATGATACAATGCATGGTGATCACCGCTGGTGCACCAGTTTAAGAGGATACAATGCACGGTGATCACTGCTGGAGTACCAGTATAGGAGGATAAACAGCATCGTGATCACCGCTGGAATTCCAGTTAATGTGGATGCAATGCATGATGATCACCGCTGGGGTACCAGCATTTGATGATACAGTACATAATGATCACTGCTGGGGCACCAGTAAAGGTTGATACAATGCATGATGATCAACGCTGGAGTACCAGTATAGGAGGATATAATGCATGGTGATTACGGCTGGGGTACTTGTATTGGCTGATACAATGCATGGTGATTACCGCTGGGGTACCAGTATAGGAAGATACCATGCATGGTGATCACCGCTGGGGTACCAGTATAGGAGGATAAAATGCCTGGTGATCACCGCTGGGATACCAGTGTATGAGGATACAATGCATGGTGATCACCGTTGGAGTACCAGTACAGGTGGATACACTCATCCTGATCACCGCTGGAGTACCAGTAAAGGCGGTTACAATGCATGGTGATCACCGCTGGAGTACCAGTATAGGAGGATACAATGCATCGTGATCACCGCTGGAGTTCCAGTTTAGGTGTATGCAATGCATGGTGATCAACGCTGGAGTACCAGCATTGGATGATACAATTCATAATGATCACCGCTGGGGCACCAGTATAGGTGGATACAATGCATCGTGATCACCGCTTGAGTACCAGTATAGGAGGATATAATGCATGGTGATTACGGCTGGGGTACCTGTATTGGCTGATACAATGCATGGTGATTACCGCTGTAGAACCAGTACAGGAGGATACAATGCATGGTGATCACCGCTGGGGTACCACTATAGGAGGATAAAATGCATGGTGATCACCGTTGGAGTACCAGCATTAGGTGGTACAATGCATAATGATCACCGCTGGGGTACCATTAAGGTGGATACAATGTATGGTGATCACCGCTGGAGTACCAGTATAGGAGAATAGAATGCATGATGATTACGGCTGGGGTACCTGTATTGGCTGATACAATGCATGGTGATTACCGCTGGGGTACCAGCATAGGAAGATAAAATGCATGGTGATAACCGCTGGGATACCAGTATAGCAGGATACAATGCATGGTGATAACCGCTGGGGTACGACCAGTATAGGAGGAAACAATGCATGGTGATCACCGCTAGGGTATCAGTATAGGATGATACGATGCATGGTGATCACCGCTGGGGTACCAGTATAAAAGGATACACTGCAAGGTGATTACCGCTGGAGTACCGGTATTAGATGATACAACGAAAGGTGATTAGCGCTGGGATATCAGTATAGGATGATACAATGCATAGTGATCAACGCTGGGGTATCAGTATAGGAGGATATAATGAATGGTGATCACTGCTGGGCTACCAGTATAGGAGGATACAATGCATGGTGATCACTGCTGGGGCACCAGTATAGGAGGATACAATGCATGGTGATCACCACTGGGGTACCAGTAAAGAAAGATACAATGCATGGTGATCACCGCTGGGGCACCTTTATATGAGGAAGAAATTCATGATGATCACCGCTGGAGTACCAGTTAAGGTGGATGCAATGCAGGGTGATCGGTGATCACCGCTTGAGTACCAGTATAGGATGATACAATGCATATTGATCACCGCTGGGGTATCAGTATAGGAGGATACAATGCATGATGATCACCGCTGGGGTACCAGTATTGGAGGATACAATGCATGGTGATCACCGCTGGAGTACCAGTTTAGGATGATACAATGCATGGTGATCACCGCTGGGGCACCAGTATAGGAGTATACAATGCACGGTGATCGCCGCTGGAGTACCAGTATAGGAGGATACAATTCATCGTGATCACCGCTGTTGTTCCAATTTAGGTCGATGCTATGCATGGTGATCACCGCTTGAGTACCAGCCTTGGATGATACAATACATAATGATCACCGCTGGGGCATCAGTATAAGTGGATACAATGCATGGTGATCAACGCTGGAGTACCAGTATCGGAGGATATACTGAATGGTGATTACCGCTGGGGTACCTGTATTTACTGATACAAGGCATGGTGATTACCGCTGGGGTACCAGTATAGGAAGATACCATGCATGGAGATCACCGCTGGGGTACCAGTATAGGACGATATAATGCATGGTGATCATCGCTGGGATACCAGCATATGAGGATACAATGCATGGTGATCACCGCTGGGGTACCAGTATAGGAGGAAACAATGCATGGTGATCACCGCTTGAATACCAGTAAAGGTGGATACATGCATCGTGATCAACGCTGGAGTACCAGTATAGGCGGATACAATGCATGGTGATCACCGCTAGAGTACCAGTAAAGGAGGATACAATGCATCGTGATCACCGCTGGAGTTCCAGTTTAGGTGGATGCAATGCATGATGATCACCGCTGGAGTACCAGCATTAGATTATACAATTCATAATGATCACCGCTGGGGCACCAGTATATTTGGATACAATGCATGGTGATCACCGCTTGAGTACCAGTATAGGAGGATATAATGCATGGTGATTACGGCTGGGGTACCTGTATTGGCTGATACAATGCATGGGGATTACCGCTGGGGTACCAGTATAGGAAGATACAATGCATGGTGATTACCGCTGGGGTACCAGTATAGGAGGATACAATGCATGATGATAACCGCTGGGGTACCAGTATATGAGGATACAATGCATGGTGATTACCGCTGGGGTACGAGTATAGGAGGATACAATGCATGGTGATCACCACTAGTGTATCAATATAGGATGATACAATGCATGGTGATCACCGCTTGGGTACCAGTATAGGAGGATACAATGCATTGTTATCACCGCTGGGTTACCCGTATAGGAGGATACACTGCATGTTAATACCGCTTGGGTACCAGTATTAGAGGATACAATGCAAGGTGATCACCGCTGGGGTACCAGTGAAGGAGGATAACATGCAAGGTGATTTCCGCTGATGTACCAGTATAGGAGGATACAATGCACGGTGATCACCGCTAGGATACCAGTATAGGAGGATACAATGCATTGTGATCACCGCTGGGCTACCAGTATAGGATGATACGATGCATGGTGATCACCGCTGGGGTACCAGTATAGGAGGATACAATGCATGGTGAAGATCGCTTGGGTACCAGTTTAGGAGGATACAATGCATGGTGATTACCGCTGGAGTACCAGTATAGGATGATACAATGCATGGTGATCATCGCTGGGGTACCAGTATAGGAGGATACAATGCATGGTGATCACCGATGGGGTACCATTATAGGAGGATACAATGCATGGTGAATACCGCTGGGGTACCAATATAGGAGGATACAATGCATGGTGATCACCGCTGGGGACCAGTATAGGATTATAAAATGCATGGTGATCACCGCTGTGGTACCAGCATTAGCGGAGACAATGTATGGTGATCAACGCTGGGGTACCATTATAGGAGGATACAATGCATGGTGATCACTGCTGTGGTACCAATATAGGAGGATACAATGCATGGTGATCACCGCTGGGGTACCAGTATAGCAGTTTACAATGCATGGTGATTTCCGCTGGGGTACCAGTATAGGATGATACAATTCATGGTGATCACCGCTGGGGTACCACTATTGGAGGATAATATACATGGTGATCACCGCTGGGGTACCAGTATTTGATGATACAATTCATGGTGATCACCGCTGGGATACCAGTATAGGATACCATGCATGTTGATCACCGCTGGGGTACCAGTATAGAATGATACAATGCATGGTGATTACCGCTGGAGTACCAGTATATGAAGATACAATGCATGGTGATCACCGCTGGGGTACCAGTATAGGATGATACAATGCATGGTGATCACCGCTGGGGTACCAGTATAGGATACAATGCACGGTGATCACTGCTGGGGTATCGGTATAGGATGATACAATGCATGGTGATTACCGCTCGGGTACCAGTATAGGAAGATACAATGCATGGTTGATGGGGAGGGAGTGAAATTAAGCATAAGTAAACTAAGCATTTTTACACTCTTACAGAAGAGGTACAGTATTGACATTTTTTGTCCAACACCAACACTTTAAACCTAACACCGTCGATTGAATACGCGATTTTACCAGAGCATTGAGGCATTTGGCCCGAGTAAAGACCATATTTTTTGAAAAAGAAAAATATTATAATTGTACAGGGCGGTACTTGTGTGAAGAAGACACAAAACAAACGTCGAAACGACGAGAGTTTTGACTCGGATATAAGTATCATTGTGACGAGTGTGGACAGGAGTAAGAAGAAAATAACACGCAAAGGCAAATGTATCACCATCAGAAAGCAGCGAAAGCGAATAGGAAAAGCATTCTGATCGCCGTAAAGGGAAGAATAAGCAACGAAAGCGAGGTCTCGGAATCGGACAAGTCCTCTGATGACAAAAAGGAAAAAGAAAGTAAAACAAGCAAAAGAAGGCAAAGAGAAGAAGAAAAAGAATATTCGATTCGATTTAAAGGGTGGTAAAAGTAAAGTTTAAAATGCAGGACAAAGAAAAATCGGAATCGGAAATCGATGACAATGTACCAATTGTTGAAATCGAGACCAAAGAAACGGCAGTATAAACAAAATATTGGGTTTCGTCCGCACCAAAACGTATGTCAGCATCGATATCACCAACAGCCGCGAAGAACACGACACCAAATCAACTGAGCAAACAACCCAATACCGACGGTAACAAACGCAAAACTGACGATGACCAAGCACTCCGAGAGGCTCTTGAACAGTTTGATAGACGTAACGATTGTGAACTTGAGCAATGAAAAGGTGGAACAGTGAGAAAACTACCGCCGGAAGTTAACATGGATATGCGCAAGAAAATCTTCAGCCAAGAATTTCAAAGTAACATAAATGCGTTCTTGCAATCATAAAGCGAGAATTTACGATTTAAAGGTCAACATTTGTATTCCTGCAATATAAAACCAGGAAATGAAGTAAACGAGGAACGTTAATAAAAAACATTTATTTACCACCTTTGCATGATATCATCCATTAATTTCTTTACTTCAGGAACATTTATAACGAAGAAGTTTACGCCAACACGATTGCTCGTATATTTTAGAAGAACCAACTTTTGATCTATGTGTCGAATTAACAAATCAGAACAGGCAATTATTTGCTTCTGGAAGACTTATGAGATTTTAAAAAGCGTAAATAATGTTTAATTTAAAGGATGCTCCTTTCAGATTTACAAGGAGAGGTTTTTACCATCCGCTTGTCATTCAGGACACGTATTGTGTTGGTAAACTCTGTGACAAAAGTTGGACAATTGAAATTTAAACAATCTATGACCAAGTCCACTTAATGCATTCGTATGAAATATTTATGAAAGTATGCCTATATAAAAATCGTTTTACACTATGCTTGGTCGTATTTACTTATCATGAGAAACAGATTCCTTATGAATGCTGTTTCTTTATAAATTGAAATGTTTTATCATAATTGTAGTTTGTGGGCACTTTATTATATTTGCAACGAAACGGTAGTATTATTATGTTTAAAAAACGAATGGTGTAATGCCATATAATACACGGGAATAGTGTTGCTGCCGTGACTGGAGATTTGCACATTTTCTGAAGTAACAATAGTGAAACATTTTTCTTGAGTAGCATAAGTGTTATTATTAACATCTGTGCATTGTGATATTTAGTATACGCAAAGGACGTAGGTAATTTTTTCAAGATAACAATCTAACTGTTCTGTTAACAGAAAAAATCGACGATTTTTATTTTATGCTTTCCGGTGGTTTAAAGAGAAATATCAGTGAATTAATTCTGATAACTTCACTGTTTCAATTAATGAAAATTATCAGTGAAAATTATCGATAATTCTCAGTGTTCACTGTGAATTGACGTCAGTTTTTGACGAAATGACGTCATTATTCCAGCGAAATTCTTTAGTTAAACTCTTTAACTATGTTTGAAAGCTGTGAAAAATAAGCATAACATAAAAAGAAAATTTGTTGGATTCGGTGATATTTCGATTTTATTTCACTCGTGATCATAGAAAATATAAAACTATGAAATATGAAGCTGCGCCACTCGTGAAAATATTATTTTCTATGATCACTCGTGAATTAAAATCGATAATCCAACGAATCCAAAAAATATCCTCTATATCTCTACGTGAACAACATATACTAAGAAACACGTGCTCAACAAATTTGAATTATTGGGATACTGGTACGTATACGTTCACTTTCTAATATTATATTGATTATATTTTTAAGTTTTTCTCGGTAGACAGTTGTGGATAAATGTTTTATTTATGTTTGAATAAAAACAACAAATGTGTGTTATTTCTGTTGAAAAGATTCCGTTTTTGGGTATATGGAGTAAAGGTTCTTTAAAGGGATCTTTTCACGCTTTGGTAAATTGACAAAATTGAAAAAAGTTGTTTCAGATTCGCAAATTTTCGTTTTAGTTATGATATTTGTGAGGAAACAGTAATACTGAACATTTACCATGGTCTAATATAGCCATTATATGCATCTTTTGACGATTTTAAAACCTAAAAATTATAAAGCGTTGCAACGCGAAACGATTGAATAATTTGGAGAGTTCTGTTTTTGTCGTTAAATTTTGTGAAACTACGAAGATTGCTTATATAAGGTATAAAATACATTAAGTATGTGTACACGGCGGAATAGCTCAGTAGGTTAAAGCGTTTTTACTTCAGGACTCTGGCAGGACTCCAGGGGTCACTGGTTCGAAACCTGGTCCGGGCAATGTTCTTTTCCTTTTTTTAATTTTATTCTTGATTTTTTACTGGAGCTTTTACGATCCAATGTTTACATTTATCGATAAAATCTGTGAAAAGGCCCCTTTAAGCCGTAAAATAACAATCTGTTCATGATGGTATTCGTTTATGTGTAAGCGTAAATCATAAAATTATTTTCAGTCAATTATTTTTCATAAAATTATGGCAGCATTATTAAAAATGAGTTTTGGTATTTTTTATTTTTTGGTTTTTAATGGCTAACTTTTTTAACAAAACAACTTACAACAAAATAATAGTCATAAAAACTAAACCATGTATGCATTTTTCATATAATAACAATACAGCAATAATGGCTTTTCAGTAATACATGTGGCGGCAAGAGTAAGCACAAGAATATCTAGGATTTGACTTGGTTATCAAGTTTAAGACGAACATGACCAACATTTAAATTCAGCCTGGATAGTGTCATGATAAACATTCTGACAAAGTTTCAAAAATATTGAGTCATATATGTGGCTTCTAGAATGGTAACACACGTAACCCAGATTTTAACTCAGCCATATATTGTTAAGATAAACATTCTGAACTATTTTAATCAAGATTGAATGAAATCATTGCGGCATCTAGAGTGGTTACGAGCTTAAAGTTGACGTCGCCGGACGCCGGTCATAGATTGACCAAAATACCGGTGAGTTGAAAAGCAATACATATTGAATTATAAATAACAAGAACACCGCATAGCGGGTTCCAACGCTCGGCTGTGGGTGCAGTTTTCAATAAATGAAAGCTTGTCAGAAGTAAAGGAAGAAAGGTAAGTGACGAGAAGAACTCATCTGAGAGACTATGCATCTGTCGATAGAATATTTACATTTTCAGGACTTCTACCTATGTTAAAGTTTATTTTATGACCTTTGACCTAGTGAATCAAAATGGGTGTGGGGTGTAGAGCTCATCAAGGTGTATCTACATATGAAGTGTTAAAGATGTAGGTAGAAGCACTTTGAATTTAGAGCCTATGTTAAAGTTTAATATAAGAGGTCACAGTGACCTTGACCTTTGACCTAGTGACCCAAAAATGGGTGTGGCGTGTAGAACTCATCAAGGTGACGCTACATATGAAGTTTCAAAGTTGTTGGTGAGAGCACTTTGATTTTAGAGCCAACTTTAAGGTTTAAGCACAACGCGGACGGTGGGCGGCAGACGCCGGACGGCGGACGCCGAGCTGGCTATGACAATACTTCGGGTTTTCTCCGAAAACAGCCGAGCTAAAATTCACATATAGGATAAGGACACCATTATAAGTTTTTGAAAAAAAACACATAAAACACAATGTTTATACAAAAAAACAATCACACAAGTAAAGCCAAAGTATTATATAAATATAGTTTTGTTCTAAGAACAAAACATTAGAGTTCGATCATAGTTTTACTTCAGACGATTCGTTAGAGTGTTTTGTAGACAATCTACTTTTTCCTAGGTTGTGGCTTTGTTAGCGGTTTGGCCTTGGAAGAATTCAGCTCGTCAGACCGTTCTGTGTACATACCTCCGAAGCCACTTCCCCGAATGCTCTGTACAGACAATACGAACCGTGCTCGAGTGTTATTAACCAAACTCTATTTATTTCATGATTTTTTTAAGCAATTATTTTAATTAAACATGTATATATGTATCGAAATAATTATGTATAAAATCAGTATTGTGTTCAATACACGCTATGTAAAAGGAGAGAAGTTTGCTTAATACACCATTTCCGTTTTGTGCAACCAATACATATTTATATGTTTTTGATATTTCTTTGACTGCCATCAACGATATATTTGTATTTATACCTTAAACATCACTTATATACGCCACTAAAGACAGTTTTAATCGATATAGTTTCCACTGTCCGTCAACGTAAATGAAGAAATTATAACATACATTTGCGTTTATTCAGCAGTTTAGCGTATATTTGTTAATGGGTGGTTGTACTTTTAAAAAAAACTACACCTACCTCAAAAGACATGCCAAGTCGCACGGTATCTAACGGCTCACCAGCTTCGCTTTTCAACGTTACGACAATGTAACCGTCATAGGGCTTGCCAGACGCTCGGAGGGCCCGGATATCTTTCTGGTAGGCGATGGAAAGACGCAGATTGACTGGATTCATGTAGGCGAAGAATTTGTGATTTAACTAAAGGGAAAATAACAATTGTGTCATTATTTGATTTTAGTTTTTGTCGAATGTCTGCATACCAACAAGTACATATTATGGAAAGGCTTAATTGGAAAAATACTACTGAAATATATAAGGCTTGTAATGAAAACCCAGTTTTATTCGATGTTGAACCAGTTAAGAACGTAACATTTGGAAGGGCCTTAACATTTAAACTATACAGAATATCTGTTTCTAATTTGATCTTCGACGCTTCGACAATCCTGCTGTCGGTTAATTTCGCTCACTTAAACATCTCCTTATGGTGTTATGAGTATAATATGACTTACCTGATCTCGGTTTACTTGAATCTATACCACATATCCCGCTTAAGTTATGTTTATAACATAATTTACCTGATCTCGTGTTATTTTACTCAATTTCACGCATCTCGCTGATGTTGTATTCATAATCTGACGACCCAATCTCGTTTTACTTGGCAAAAGGTCTACTTCACTCAGGCACAGAAATCCCTTATGTTACCTTTATACTCTGAACTTTGTGATCTCGGTATTCGATCAATTTTGCTAATCCGTTTCATACATTAATAATTTGGAGTACCAGGTCTCGGTGGCTTAAGCCAACTCATCCCTTTATGTAATGTTCATAATCTGACCCACCTCATCTAGGTCTACTTGACTCAAGTCCACACATCGCTCTGATGTTATGTTCATAATCTGACCCAACTAATATTGGTCTACTTGACTCAAGTCCGCACATCCCGCTGATGTTATGTTCATAATCTGACCGACCGTATCATGGTCTACTTGACTCAAGTCCACGCTTCCCTCTGATGCTATGTTCATAATCTGACCCATCTTATCTTGGTCAACTTGACTCAAGTCCACTCATCCCTCTGATGCTATGTTCATAATCTGACCCACCTTATCTTGGTCTACTTGACTCAAGTCCACGCATCCCTTCGATGTTATCTTCATAATCTGACTCACTTTATCTTGGTCTACTTGTCTCAAGTCCATGCATTCCTCTGATGTTATGTTCATAATCTGACCCACCTTATCTTGGTTAACTTGACTCAGGTCCACGCATCCCTCTGATATTATGATCATAATCAGACCCACCTTATCTGTGTCTACTTGACATAAGTCAAAGCATCCCTCTGATGTTATGTTCATAATCTGACCCACCTGATACTGGTCTACATGACTCAAGTCCACACATCCCTTTGATGTTATGTTCATAATCTAACCCACTTTATTTCGGTCTAATTGACTCAAGTCCACGCATCTTTCTAATGTTATGTTGTGTTCATAATCTGGTACATCATATCTTGCTCTATTTTAATCAAGTCAACAAATCCCTCGGTTGTTGTTTTCATAATCTGACCACCTTTATTTTGGTCTACTTGACTCAAGCCACGCATCCCTATCATGTTATGTTCATAATCTGACCCACCTTATCTTGGTCTTCTTGACTCAGGTCAACGCATCCCTCTGATGATATTTTCATAATCTGACCCACCTTATTTTGGTCTACTTGACTCAAGTCCACACATCCCTCTGATGTTATGTTCATTATCTGACCCACCTTACCTTGGTCTACTTGACTCAAGCAAACGCATCCCCCTGATGCAATGTACATAATCCGACCCACCTTATCTTGGTCTACTTGAGTCAAGTCCACACATCCCTCTGATGTTATGGTTATAATCTGACCTTCCGAGAGGCACACTTCTTTGCTTGGCTCTGGGCCTAGGTGCAGAACAAAATGGTTATATAAAGGAAGTTTTTTTTTACTTTTTCCAAGTAAGAAGGCATAAGGTCTTAATACCGGACGGGTTGGGGTTCATGGCGGTTCCTCCACATAGCAAATACCGTTCCCAAACTAAATCATTAAAGGGGCATTGTTTCAGATTCGCAAATTTTCATTTTAGTTATGATATTTGTGAGGAAACAGTAATACTGAACATTTGCAATGCTCTAAAATAGCAATTATATGCATCTTTGGACGATTTAAAAACCTAAAAATTATAAAGCGTTCGTCGCGAAACGAATTAATAATTTGACGAGTTCTGTTGTTGTCGCTATATTTTGTTTATCTACCTGGATTACTTATAAAGAGTATAAAATACATTTGTTATTTTATCTGGAAAGATGGCCGAGATGTCTATGTCGTAGACCTTTTACTCCACGACTCCATGGATTAGTGGTTCGAGCACTGCTGAGGTTTATTTTTTTTATTTTTTTTTTAAATTTTATTTTTGATTTTTTACAGGAGCTTTTAAGAAACACTGTTTACATTTATCAATATAAAACATTTAATGACAAACTTGAAAACATTCCAAAATCTGTAAAAAGGCCCCTTTAAACACTCAATAGTCGCATATTGTAGTTTTTATATAAGAAGGGTCCCAACATTAAATTGTCTATTAAAATAAAATGGTACACACACCCGGCCTTCATGTAATGCAGTCTCGTGCGTGCGTTGAAGGACATCATATTGAACAAAATAATGCTATAAATTAACAATAGCTTTACCGAAATCGTATCCGCTTGATTTGAGTTGTGCGATGTTTTCATCTACGAGATGACTTTCGGAAACGAGCAGTATAGCATTTTTCGGGTTCTCACTTTTTTGACGGAAAATTAGTTTTGCCTCTGTACCATTAGCGGGTTGAAAGGTGGCTATGACTTTTATTGCATCTTTGTCCGACATGCCGCCACTTATCCCGATATCAACGACCCTGTATTAAATCAGAATGTTTCTTAAAAAACAACATTTAGTTGAAAGGCAACATAATATTTAACTAAGGAAAATCCCAAAATTATATCAAGACAGAACTTGTTTTAACATCTGCGTGTCTGTAATAAAAATTAAATGACCAATTGCTTTTATTATGCATCACATTTTATACCACAGATAACTTCTCAAAACATATCATATTGTTTTTATCATTTATAGCTGTGTTATTGTTTTTAATAATAATTGTGTTCCAAAAGGGAGCAAATCAATTCTGGTAATATGGGAATAAGGAAGAAAACTAAAAAATTGTCGAGGATATTGATACACGTTTATACAAATAGTTTTTTATATCCGCTTTTGAAGGTTAATCAGTAACACATGGTACATTTCTGCTGTTCAACTATTCATACAGAAATAACAGTTATTTAGCGGTTTATCTGTAACACATGGTACATTTCTGCTGTTCAACTATTCATACAGAAATAACAGTTATTTAGCAGATTTGAAATGACATCTGAAAATTAAGTTTGACCGTTCCATCGGAGGAATGGGTATTGATCTTTTGTGCGAAACATCGCCTCATACAAGATAACAGTTCAATAATTTTCAGGACTAGACAGATTGACAAACAAAATGACCAAACCTTTGAACTCTACGATCGACGTTTGAAATGAAGAATAAAACCAATACCAAACTGCACCTACCTGTATGCCATTTTGTTTGGTGGAAGTAACAGGAAAGTGGTTCCAGTCGACGGTCTGTACTCGAAATCTGCTAGTTTCCAGTCTGAGTCATCCGTCTGGAAAAGATGTACACGGCGGTCCGCTGACTTCCTGCCTAAAAAAAAACTGTTTAGCTTTGTGACTTGATTTGGTTAATGTTACACCAACTGCAACACCAGTAAAACAAAAATAATGATTTTTCAAATAGAAAATCTTTCCAAACGTTGTTTTCAATAGTTATATTTTATTCAATACTTTGACGGTAATTTAATTTATTAACAATTAACTTCTTAAAAGTATATCTTACTCAATCATTTAATATTATAAATATTTTGCGCAAAGGAACAACAATTTACTTTGTATCTAAAATAACATTATTTAGTGCATGAAGCAGGCTAGACAATTTAAGGTTTAGTTTATGTTTCAAGTAAATATGTTTAACCATATTTGGTTTAATGAAACATTTATACAACGCGACAAGACAAAACCGAAATAATCTCGTTACTAAGTTTCACAACATGATAAGCTCGACGGACTTTCCCGAAACTGCGACAACAATTTAAATAAACTGTGTGCCTGTTGCTTTTTTAAGATATAGACGTAGGGTTAATTAAACCATTATTAATAAAATAAAATAAAATGGTCTGTGGGTTATGATTCGTGCTACAAGTATTTTAATGAGACTTAGTACGTTTGAAGAAGTCAATTATTTGTTTAATAAATTGCGCAGTATTTCGTTGTGCAATTGGACTGTTAACGCACATCAGTTGTTTACATTCAATTATATTTGGGTGTAACCAATATTTACGTTAAACATGTTTTGCTCTTTTTTCTTTGAAAAAGTGGCATATAAGAAGATATGCATTTCGTCACCGATTTCATTTATTGATCATTCCTTTTAAGAGCATTAAATGCTTCCTACAAAAGTATTGCCGATAGATTCCACGTATTACACCCTGAAGCAGTTTGGCCGACCAACCACAGTCAGTCAATTAACACTGACAGTAGTATCATTTTTACTATAATTTTTGCGTAATTCATTCTGCTTGTATCCGCTTCTTTTCCGTCAATTTATACGTCCTTTTTTATTAGATACATTCAGCCCATTCAGGCGGCATTCCATAGTGAGAAGCAGTGATCCCTAAGCGAACTTACGTGTAAACAAATCTCTATACAAACTGTTTCAGAAAACCCAATGGGAAATGACATTTTGTTTTCAGAACGGATTAGAATGTCTAGTTCTGGTATTTTCTAAAATCACTTGTTTAAAAAAAATAGATATTGAACGTCGAAAAACAAGTAATAAAAATACACAACATTATCTTCTTTAAAAACAGAAAAACAGACATTGCAGGCGCAAATCATTTTTTTATTTGAGTGACAATAAAAGTGCGGAAAAAGTGACAATTATCTAATGAATGTGTTTTAAATATCACATTTTATTTCCATGGTAACGCCATAACCTTGAATTGTGGATAAGATTTTTGAACATAAAAATTTGAATATAAGAGGGCCGCGTTTAGACAAGCTGATATTGCCCGAGAACTGCCGATTTGGTAATTAAACCGTTGACATTGTCGGTTTTTGATTAAACTGAATAAAACACGTCAAACAAATTCACTTAATATTGTTTTGCGATCGCATCCGCACCCTTACAAACTGATAATGAAATTGTAATGCAATAATGTGTGTTTTATTCTTGTACAATATAACTACCTAATTTGTGAACATCCGAAAATGCCACTTTGATTTGTCCTGCTGGCGGGGATGCACATGTCATCGACACCATGGATGTTGAACTCTGTACGTGCTTCCACTGCTCATCATGAAGCATGCATTCATGCCTATCCACCAAACGTATGGGTTGTACCTGGCAGAAACATTTGAGGTTTCAGTTGTTCGAACTATTCAAAAAATAATATTATATTAAGGACGCTGGTTTTGGGATTAAAATGTCTCTGGTTCGACCGCTGTGACCACTCGAGTTTCGCAGAACAAATAATGGGCAATTGATCTCTAACAAGAGCTAAAATTGGGTACATTTGATAGGTATATAATGTCTGGAACAAGTCTAGCGCGTCGAATACTGCGTCTAGTGTTAATGGACAACATATTTGACAGTTATCGAGGGGTAAATGTTTTATTTTATGCTTTCTGGTTGTTTATAGAGAAATATCAGTGAATTAAAATTTATTATTCACTGTTTAAAACAGTGAAAAATAACTGAAGATTATCAATAACTGTAATTGTTTGAGCGAAACTATTTTAAGATATGTTTGGTTTCCCCATTGTTACCCCCAACTTCACCAAGGGCGACTACTTTGCACTGAATGTTTATAACAACGTACAGATTAGCTTATATTGAACATATAATGACATAACGGGGCGCCCAACAGGAATTAGATTGTCCGGAATGGCAAAAATACAAAAATCATCACGTGTAAGCATAAAATAAAAAGACAATGTGTTGGATTCTGTGGAATATCGATTTTAATTTACTCTTGATCATAGAAAACATATATTTTATATAATCACTCGTAAATTAAAATAAATATACCACCAATTCCAACAAATATCCTCTACGACGTTCAATTGGTAAAAGGATTTGTACTTATCCTAAACATGTGCTTTTAGTCAATAAACACAACGCCTGCCCAATTACGCAAAGTTAGAGTCGTTAGTGAATACAGAATGTTTAAACGTCGCATTACGAGTACAGCGATTGCTATCACTAAACGATAAAATAAAGCAACTTATCGATTGCTTTTACAAAATGTGACTTGCAGGAAAAGATAGAATATAAAGAACAAATCACAAAACGCAAAATAAAATAATGATTTAAACTCAATTCAGCTATTGCAAAGGTAAATTTAATGCAAATCACCGGGTAATTCTAATGATTATGCATAAAATGTAGCAACCAATTAAACTCCTGAAACTTTATCTAGGAAAACAAATTCTGGCTCGTAACCACTTCTTTTTAAGCACCAATGTAAAGAGATCATGATTAAAACTGTAATCACAACCTTGGAAGGATCATGGAGGTTTTAACCGATTTAATACTTTAAACTTGGCCCAGAATTCATCACAAACCAAACAAGCGTTTAACGATATAAATAAAAGTTACCTATACTGACTGAGAATAAAAAAAAATTGCAAAACCGTGAACTGAAAAGCGATTATTACACACATTAATTAAGTGTTATAGTGTCGTTCTTAACGCCGCTGACGGTAAGAAAACCTACTGAAGAAAGAGAATGGTGGCATATATGGTAACCTACAATACCATGTGAAAACCAACAGCAAAAAGAAACTCGCAACATCATACAGGCAGACATTGCTGGGAGAAGATGGACCCCCAGCTTGACCAACAGTTTCTGACGCCATGCTGTTAGTCAACTGAAAGCGAACAGCATCACCACCATCAACGGTACATAGAATGTCCGAAAAAGTTCAACCTCGCCTTCCTAGGAATCAGCGAATCAAGATGGACTGGTTAGTGTAGATTTAACATAATCCAGTGCTAGGCTCCGACGAACAGTTGCTTAACCAAATAGATAGACGATGTAGAACCATGAACAAGACTGCGATTCGCTCACAGCCTGTTCTGGTTTTATGATGGTTGCAAAAGCTATTTCCACTTTGCTTCTGAGTGGTAAAGGGTAAAGACATACTTGATTCACCAATTGTGTGCCGAATTCATTCTCAACTTCGTAAAAGCTTGCTATATCTTTTCAGTGCACAATCTTTTTTCGGCATACCGCGTTTAAGTCACGGAGATTGCGTTCGTGAGCGTTCGTCGGCTGTCCCTCTTATAAAATGCAATACTACCGAGTTTCAAAAAAGATCACCAACATAATCTGAAAGTTTTTTGAAGGAATTACCAGCAGCATCGTTTGTGGCAGACAGTTAACCGTCGATTCAAAGTAAATATCGGAAGGAAGAAAAACTATTTTGTCTCACCTTTCCTGTTCCTGAAGTCCAAATACTGTGTTATAAAGACATTGAAGGACCAGAAGTTAAAAGTAATCAATTGGACTCTTTAGACAACCTCGACTTTGCTGTCGATTTCGCGGCTGTTCTCTTTTGCATACAAAAACAGATGCCAAAAATGCCTACATCAGCGCAGACAACTCAGCGTTACCATCAAAAGAGGGCAAAAAAAAAGGTTTTCAATTCCAACGCAAACAACAACGCAACTATCACAGTCCAATGTGAGGCGATATAAGAGGTGGGAAACTTTACCAATCTTAGCAGAATCTTGAACAACCATGGAAGAACGGATGCAGACGTCAGAACCCATATCGGTAAAGCACAAGCCTTTTATCATCTGGGAATTCATTGAAATAAGCATCACCACTAAGTGAAGTTGTCCATTCTAATCTATGGAGCAGATGCCTGGCGAACCACCGTCACCAACGTGAAGAAAATCCATGTCTTCAACAACACCTGTCTCGCGAAGATCCTGAAGATTCGATTGCATGACAATATCACCTTCACATTATTGTGAAGCAAAAATCAAAATCCCGTTTGTGAAGAAATCCTTAAGAGGCGTTAGCGATGAAAAGACCTCAACTTTCGCAATCCTGCATCCCATGCGACAACGCAGTCTCAGAGACAGATCCTGAAAATACGCTTGTCTGACAAGACCAACTTCACCTTATGGGGATCAAAAAAGATGCATCTCGTTTGGGAAGACATCCATTCATCCAAAACGACAACGCAGTTTATCACCTAGAACTCCCAATGGAAGAGGAAGAGAGTAGCCAAATAACACCTGGCGCCGAAATCTGGTTGCAGCTGGAGGGTCTCGCTGGAAGACCGATACGCGTTGAAGAAACGTTTAGCGATATTTGTCATAGAACAGGCACCACATGAGAAGATGATAAAGATGATCTCGTAAGTGATAAGGTGATAAATGTTAAAGTTATTAGTATATAACAAAATATGGTTCAACTATACACATTATGGCGCTATAAAAACCTAGCGATGCATCTACAGAAAATTGTCAAACAAAATTATTGTAAGAAATATTGCGAATATGTTGTATACACATCATAATACCAAAATAACTTCATTTCTAGCAGGATCTGAAGACTGAATCATGAAAACACAAAAGATATGCACTGCATCCAAACAACTTTTAAAATACAATGATGTATAATAGCATCATCGCCATGGAACGATCAATTCAAAGATTTGTTTTTAACCTGTTTGATGGCTAGCCAAACATCACAGTTTAACAATAATTGATTGTTATTAGGCAGAAAATGAAAAAAAAGATTTACTTTTCACTAAACAAACGAATGATATATCGCAGTATGCTATTATTTCCGAATATTCGGAACTAAATAATACTTACATAATAAGGACTTGTAAATAGATTGTCATAATGACTTTTTTCAACATTTCGTAACGGATTCAAACACTAAATGAAAACTGTACAACAGGGAGCTAAATGAAACTTATGGCATAAATCATATTTAATACATTTTCGTTTATGAATAATGATATTTCGGACATTGAAACAATCAATATAACCTTACAAACGCGAAACGATCGAATAATTTGGAAAGTTTTTTTTTCGCTACATTTTGTAGTAACACCTGTATCATCTGAATAAAGAATTTAACTTATAACAGTCCGAATTGCAAAGTTACTCACAATCTGAAGTACAAAGATTTGAAACCTATAAGGGACAAAAATTTTCTTTCCATTTATTTTTAAATTCTATTTACTATAATGCAGCTTTAAAGATAACATGTTAAACTTGAACCATTTAAAGCATCTCCAAGACTCTTTTACTCTTTACAAACAATAATTTAGGCATTTAATGTTATCCCTAACCTTAAGTTCGATGCTACTGGACTCTTTGAATGTCCCCTTTTCTATCAGCACTTTAACGCTGGAATCAACGTCGGAACCAATGAGGGCCTCTTGCTTATTGACCTTGACAGTTTGAATCGCCGGACGCGTAACGGCAACAAGCCTGCAACTGGCGACGTCACGCAGTTCAACACCAGCCAGTGTGACGTCATATGAACCCTAGATAAAAGCAATAGATCAAGCAGGTGTCATGTTTCTTATAATAGTAATACAACGCGACTCACCAGCAAAAACAACCGAATACCTTATAACAAAATAGGAATTTTGTGTGAAAACAAGTTTTACAGCACACAAATATCATATGGTCAGAAACTAAAAAGTTAAAAATCCACTTTTCTTTTGTAGAAGTGATGTAAAATATAAAAACCGTTGAATATATAACTGAACGCGTTCAGAAGCTATATTATTAAATGCAAACACTTATATATAAGATATAAGCGAAAAATTGACCAGTATGTATACTGTGCTCATATAATATTGGCCCACTGAATTAACAATTCAATTCAAAGATATGGATGAGTGAAGTCAAATTAATAATGGAAATGGACAAAACTCAAAAAACAAAAAACTTACGCATGATTGTTGAACGTTCTTCGTAGCTTGTAAAACTTCTGTTGTTACCCATTTACCTCCGTTGATACTGTGTTTAATGACCACTTCTTCGGCTTTATTAATGAGTGTCACGTGTGGAATAAATACGCGGACAGGTATCTAAGATAACAATGGAATAAAAACGCGGAAAGGTATCTGAGATATAAAAAATGGAATAAATACGCGGACAGGTATCTGAGATAACAGTTACTTTAAATGCAAAATCTACATCAGACTTCCATGTTTTATTAGGCCTTATTTTTTGTAATGCTTCATAATTGTATGATCTTTGTCAAATACAAATGACTTATTGATCAAACAGGTTACTGCAAGTGCATTGAATGGATATTATCATAATCATGTGTTATTATACGATGTATTTTATTATCTTTATATTATTTAATGCAATCACAAGTACTTTGCGGTCACTTATGGGAAAAACATTTAATAATATGGAGGTACAAAATCGAATATGAAACCACGGGCTATTAAAACTTTTTTCTATTGCTGGTGCTCTGTTGATATTTGCTTAACCTTACCTCTGTTCCCAAGTTTCCTTTCTTCGAGTTAATGCTGATGATTCGACTGACAGCCTTTTCTTCCTTTCCCAGTACAGCCTTGTAACCGTCAAAATCGTCACTTGCCAAACACTGAATGTCTTCTTCGTACATCTCGTTGTCGGCGAAGGAAACTGCAGCTTGCATACCGTGAGACGGACTTTTACGATCATCAACTTTGTCTTTGTATCTAGAGTACGCGTAACTTTTTTTTATAAAAATACATATCAATGTCCATCTGTGTTATCTTTTTCAATTAAACATTTATATATGAATACCGATATATACACATATAAATACATATAACTCTTTTACTATTTACAAACTTGTAAATTAACAAAGAAACTAACAAAAATGTCTTCACGTTCTATGTCGTTCGTTGACGGAATGCAATGCATGGAATCTGCAAATACGTGCTTTTTACCACTTATATATTTGTAAAATTCCCAAAATTAATTGATTAATTGCAATCTTTATCGAGCATCAAGGAGTTAGAACCCAAAGTAAATCTTTGGTTAAAATTTCCATAATGAGATTTGTTAATACTGGCCGGTGTTGAAAAACTCGTTCCAGCTTTAAATACACACATGACAGTTTTCCAATTGTTAGGGTCGCGACGTCTTGCCTCCTGGTCAGCCTTTTCCTGGGCAATACGCCTCTCTTTCTCCATCCTTTTTTCTTTTTCAAGTTGTTTCGTCTTTCCTCTTGACTGACGTGTATTGTTGAGATGTGGAAATAAGAAACATTGACATGATTTTGAAAAAGTAAAAAAATCCACTTACAACACTTCATCTATCTGCAACCCGAAATCAATTCGAACTAAAAATGGGAACGATTCTTCTTAAACAAAACGATGATACAATCTTACTTATCGGTAAATATATTTCGAAAGATTAGTTTTTGGAACACTGTGCGAATTATTTAATATGTTCGACAAACTAATGATCAAATACCTCTCTCTCTTTATCATGTTTCTCGTCTTCAAAACTTTTACCTTTGCTGTTTACCCATGCATCTGTGCAACCTTTAACCAAATGAACCTTAATGTTTTCTTGCACATGAAAAAAATGAAATTAATAAATTATGAAAGACTGAATTACAAAAAAACGTATTATAATAAAACTTCAAATGTTGTTTTATTATTGCCAAGTACGTGCAAAAATAAATTTAACATTGTGTTCAATTGCATTTTGTGGTGCATTTCCTTTATTCTTTTTAAATCTTAAAGTAAGATCGAGGGTGGTAAGCATATTGTTTCAACGAACATCCTGGTCTACAAAACTTTCAGATTTTCCGAACTAATAGAACAATAAACAATTGCCAAATAAGTTCGAGCACAGACAAACATCAGACAGGACCGTGCAAGATGAAGTTTTTTCCCACGTACCTTTCAGGAATTCCATGTCTTCCATTGTAAGAGAAACCCCGTCCTTGATCTTCGCCAACAGACGCTCCGTCTCGCTGATAAGCTCTGCCAGTCGGCTGTCCATTAAGTGTTTGGTTTTGGTCGCAATATTTTGTATGGACTGCAACTGTTGCAGATACATCCCCGGGACGCAGTCGCCACTTATTGGCCGCTCCGGACATTTTGTAACACTCTGGTCTACCATTCCAGAGGTCCCTGGTTCAAATCCCGGTCGAGGCACTGCAAATTTCAGAAATGCTTCAAGTGTTTCCCACCCAACTAGAGATGTACTGGTATGAAACCCAGGTAATAATCGCGTGTATCGGTGCTATACACTGAGCACGTAAAAGAACCAAGGTATCTATTCGCAAAGAGCTAGGGTATTGCACCCGGATTTCTTGTATCCCAATACTGTCTCTTCTGCTTGCTGTCTCTTTAGCAAAACCATGGACCCCATTGGAAATAAGTGCTTGCACTTTCATGGGTTATCCTTGACCGCAAGGTCAAAAATAAATACAAAATAAATACAATACGTAATATGTAACTTCTTGTTTCTGAATGTGTGAACAAATTCAGGTGAATAAAATTGCATAATTCTGTTACAAACATATAACATTATGGACGGTTATTTAGAGATAAAATGCAAAGGCTTCCCGTATCTGATTAAGGATTTTATTTATATCATATTAGTGGTGTGGACTTTGTTTAATGCTAAATAAAATCTTAATTGAGTACCTTTCGTCTGACGCTGAACCTCTATCGTCAGTTGCTGAACCTTCTTCTCGACGACTTCCTTTATCCTCCGTATTTCCTCTGGTATCCTTTCCCTGAGCTCGAGCAGTCTCTGCAAGATCTTCTCAGCATAGTCACTTATCTGCGTCACTTCCGAGACGGCCACCTTAATGAGCTGCAAACGGTGTATGTGTTCTAGAAGTAATTTTCTATATTTTGCAACGGTTCACTTATCGCATTGAAACACTCAATAGTCGCTCATTGATAAACTAACACGTCCGAGATGGCAATCTCAATAAGCTGCAATCGGTGTATGTGTTCTAGAAGTACTTTTCTATATATTGCCACGGTTCACTTATCGCATCGAAACACTTAATAGTCGCTTATTGATAAACCAACACGTTCGATACGGCCGTCTCAATAAGCTGCAAACGGTGCGTGTGTTATAGAAGTAATTTTCTAAATATTGCCACGGTTCACTCATCGCATCGAAACACTTGAAAGTCGCTTATTGATAAAACAACAACGCACATGCAAAAGTTATTTAGGTCCTGACATGATCTGAAAACTCGTGTGTGTAATCGAAATGAGATTTGGCGGTGCTGTGCTTCGAATCTAGTTTTCTGTTTTCTTGCTTTTTGTTGAATGTTTAAACAATATTCGTACAAGTTATTTTTTGTCGACAAATAAGCCAGTATCTTGTATGGCCACAACCTACGATTATAACTAGTCTATTTTACTCAGTGCAATTGGGTAAAGGAAACAATAAATGCTAAACCGAGTTACGCATGAGACGACCTTCTCCATTACATTCGTAACATTTAGAAATCTGTGTACATTATACAAACAAGGGTTGTGCTCTAAGCCTCTATTATGTATGAATTTGCATAACAGATGGTTTTTACAAATATGATAAAATGCAATGGAAATATCTCAAAATCGTCAAACAGAAATTAATACTCAACTGTTCAAATATGAACTTAAATATCAATACATTTAATTCTGGTTTATTGTCACCAACTTCTGTTTTATAAAGTTGTATTAACTGCCATTCAGATAAGCCTTAGCAAATCGTTGTTAATTAAGGAAAATTGATCTTTTGATTAATAAACAACCTTCTTTCGAATCATGATCATCGTCACCACCACCACCATCATCATCATCATCTTCATCATCAGTATCATTATCATCATTATCACCATCATTATCATCATTATCATCATCATATACTCTAAGAGAGTATATGGCTTACCTTCTCCAAGTTGTCTTTGTAGGATTCGAACTTATCATCGTCCTCAGGCGGCGCGCGCAGATCCTTAAACTTCTTAATATTCCTGTCCAGAATCTTGATGGCTTTCACGTCCGCCATGGTACCGACTTCAGGTCAAAATGTGTTTCAAACTCGGATGTTAAGTCATTGGTCAACTAACAGAAGTAACTTAAAGGAACAGTCTCGGAGTTATTGGCTGTTATTCTAAACTAACGCTCTGAAATATATATTTCGACATGACGTGTACATTGTCTGACATAGAAACGCCAACGCTATCTTGTTTTCATAGAGACCAGGCTTAATATGAAAAGTATAAAATTAGCACTTCTCAAGCTATTTTGCGGAAACCATCTTTTACATAAATTGCCTATGTTACCTTGTTGTCTTTCTACTGAACAAATCTCATTTTGGCATTCATGAAGAACAATCATCATGAGAAAGATCTACAGTAAAAAAGATCTTAAGATACGGAACGAATTTCGAAAGTGTCGAGGGAGATAAAAATTCCGTAGAAATTTGAAGACACCGAGTTCTTTGCAAAATCGTGCTTTCTTAGTACCGTTTCTGTCGAAAAGTATGTAAATAATGCAATATTGTTGCACTTAATGAAAATCCGTCGTTTCGTAGCACATACAAAACAACCGTTACAAAAAAAAATGAGAGATTTTACTTCATAATATTTGGTATATGTATTCAAACATACGGACGGATTGACGGACAGACAGCAGGACGGAAAGATCGATCTAACGGACGGATTTACAATCTTAAGTCCTCTTCTTTGAAACCGATAGAGGTCTAGTTCGCAGCAGAAAATCGAATTAATATTCACAATTTAAGGCCACCTAAATACATAAAATCAACGGATATTTCATAAAATTAAGTTAACCCATAAACAATCAGTGCTCTTTATAGCAATAGCCAAAATTTCAACGCTAGATGTGGTCTGGAAACATAGGTTGAACGAGATACAAAATCCTCATTTGTTATTGTTGTTTTTGTGACATTATATTCCATGTAAATTTCTCGCGACGCTGCCCAAACTTTTACTGGCTAACGCGAGATTGGCTTCGAAATCAATCTAGCGTTTGTCCGTGAATGTTCGGATATCGTCGCGGGAAATCCACATGAAATGTATTGTGCTACAAAAACTAAAAACGAGCAGTTTGTATCTCGTTAAATCAATGTGTTCATACCACATATAGCGTTGTAATTTTGGCTATTGCTACGATGAACACTGATTTTAAATGGTTTAACTGTATTTTACGAAATATTTACGAACAATGCATTGATTCTGAGTCTCTATGTGGCTTTAACAGTAACCGTATGCTTGTTTTGTGTAAACTTCACTGGCCCTTTAGATGAGTCGACTTGTACAAGAAGGAAGTCGCATCGATCTCATTTGTTCTTTTCTATTTATCGTAAACAGAGCAAAGCTGAATAATGAATTTCGGCTCATCAGATCATATCATATTACGCTTCCTTCAACGTACCGTAAAATTTAAATCTTATTGAACAATAGTTAATGACAAGTTTTATTGTCATTTAAGAAAAGGCGAAAAAAAAGTCGTGATTTGATCTTTTAATTCCTTCAATGGAAAATCGTCGTAGGCATGTTGACCAGGAAGTCTATAAAAACAAAAAAACAAACATCAACGAATTATCATTTATTTGTATGTTTTACTGTAAATACGTTAACTGCATGTCTCTAAAATTGTGTAACATTGATATGTTTGCAAATAAAATAAATTATTAGTGTGTGCATTCTTTAAATATTTCAGTAATACAACATACTTGCCGACATCAATTCAATTGTAACTAAAACTGCAAATCAGGTAAAGGTAAAAGTGAGTTTCTGTAGTTAAGTGTGGAATGGGAATAATGTAAAGTTTCAACTTAAAACTGCTCATACCCGTTCTTAAATAACCAGTAGATAACTCAAAATCAAAACGCATTTCTAAAAATAAAGTTACTCCCCTGATATAAGCGGCAATTAATTGCATTCGAGAATAGATTAATATAATTATAAGTCAGGGGATGCACAATAAGATTCCCATCATAATTCTTAATACAATGCAAGCCGTTGAATTTAACACAAAATTATGTACATGTCAATGGCATTTCTTATAATTTCTACTGCCCTTTTCTTTTCAATGTATTTTATTTCTATACGTTTTAAAATTATAACATCGTTAGAAGAACCAATTGTCAATAATAATACTTTGTTATTTTTGCTGATTAATGATTCGTTGTAAATTTGCTACTTTGTAACCTAATACTTGCTTTAATGTAATTTAAAAAAAACTACATCTTACATGACATCCGTGTAAGCATCAACTCATGAGGGGCGGAACACTAAGCTTCAAATTGGGGCGAGTCAAACGGTGTTCGCTTCCGATTTCGAAATTTTCGAGTTGGCGATGTGTTTAGTTAATAAAAAGTATTTTGCGCAGAGTTTTTTTTATAGGGATGGGTGAGGATGAAAAACAATTCTCCAGCGCAAGATTATGGAAATACTTTAACCAAACTTCTGACACTTCGCCCTCATAAGTTGAAAATCTGTTTGACCTCATAATGACGAAAAATTTAATCTTCAGTATGAATTACAAAGCCAAACTTAAGCGTTATGCAGACGCTTTTACTTTGCTGTGACAAAATTGTTGATAGAAAAACGTGTCCTTCTGCGACATATATTTACGTGTTTGCGACGACACAGCGTTTTATAATAAAGAGTATTTAAGTCGTACTAGAGATATACCAATTTCGTACCAGATAATGCTTGCTTTCATTACTTGATAAACCGTATTTAATAGAATCGAAGATTTTGATGATATTCTTAAAATGTTTAGATTTAAACAAGTCTTATTTAAAAGTATTTAAAAATTAATATAAATATAATATTTTTTGCTTTAAGTTGCAGTATAATGCGTTTATGTTTGCTTATTGATTAATAAACATGAACGTCCTGGTCCAAAAAGGAAGAGGAAGATCTAATAGCGACTGGCTAATTGGTCGATATAATAAACCATCTCAACTTATCTTTTAAGTCATACAATTGATTTAGAGACTTCTAATTGAAATTAAATTACGTTTTTAAACGATAAAAGTCGTAGATTGTTTTGACAGGTTTTAAATGATTAAACAACTTGTTATAAATACTTAACCAATAACAATTAACTGTATGTGTCGCAAAGCGACATATAATATGATCTGATCAGGCGCACAGGTGGTTAGCGTGTGGCTATGATATTAATTAGTGAAAACATCATTTTGAATGATAAATAATCATATTATAACGAAAAAATAACTTTTCTGAAAAAAAAATTCACTATCAAATATATATATAACAAGGTATGCAACTCAAAATCAGCCCGAAACGGGGTGCATCGCTTTGAACAGCCATATCTTCATCAATTGTGCAGCGATTTTCACGATCTCGGTCTTATTCAACGCAGAAATGAATTTCCTTTCTGGAAATGTATATGTCTTGCAATATTTTTACAAATGCTGGGTCAACTTTTAAGAAATAACACGATACACAACACGCATGACCCAGTTGACAGTGATCATGCAGTCTTTATGAATGAAATCTCCAGTTGTAATGCACACCTCCGCATTGGACCAATGAAATCACTCGTATGTTTAAAATGTCAGTTAGTTGACATGTATGTAAACAAAGGTTTCAAACGGTGCTGGACAGTTAGTCTTGATGCATAATGTAACGACAAGAACGGTAATACTGTTTTTTCATACGTTTTATTGAATTATGGTATCGAACTACATGAACTTTGTAGGGAAGTTGCCCTTTACTCCGTGAAGATTTCAGTCTTAAAGACTGCATGATCACTGTCAACTGGGTCATGCGAGTTGTGTATCATATACCATTTAATTAAACACACAATTCCAATAAAATGGAGAACACAAGTTAAATTTTAAGATTTTTTTTATATTTTTATTTCACCCAAAAAAACATCATTTTTTTACTATTTTAACCACATAAATGGAATTTAAAAAAATTCTACCAAATAGAATTCTGCGAAACTGCTCAAATATGTTCATCTACGTATTGTCATCATGAAACACAATTAAACAATGGGGGTCACCGCACTTTTAACAGAGATTTTTTGTTTTAATTTTCCCAACCGTCTAGACGTCAAATTTCATTAAAAAAAACAGCAATTAGACAAAACCCAAGTACCGGTACATAGATTGTCAGAAATATGCATAAACATTAGAAATTGTTTACAATCTTAACTGGGATCACAACAGCCTACCAAAAGACAGTAATAAAAAAACAATATTTAATCACAAACATAATACCATACAGTATCAAACTTGACCTTAATCATTAATAACTAACATGTTCACAGATTTCGACATGTTTTGAAGTTTGTGTTTAAATGCTTTAATGTAAACAACAGGACTAAAGAGCTCCAGTATTAAACAAGTATAAAATTAAAGAAAGAAAAAAAAAGTAAAAAAAAGTTAACCCCGCCTGTGATCGAACCACTGACGATTGTATTATGAACCAACTCGGTCATTTCTGGTGATACTGATAACAAAAATTTGAGTTGTGATAATAGCATCATCGGTGTTGCTATAAATATATCCTCGGTTAAATAAACTGCCGCAACACCCCTTAAATCAGGTAAACTATGTTTATAATTCACCGGAGAGAACTAATGGGATCGATGCCACTGTCTCTTCGTCCAAGAGCCAGTTTAGTACATGTATACAGAAACCAAAGCTAAGGTTGCTGTTAAAATCTTAACTTGTGAGAGTAAAAACGACTGCCTGATGCGTGTGAGGATCACTGGAATGGACTATAGTTGACCATCCGTCCGTCCGTTAAATCGATCTGTCCGTCGCTCTGTCTATTCGTCTATGTGTTCGTCCGTTTGAACACATACCCGGTATACTCGTGCACTTTGAATACATACCCGGTATACTCGTGTATTTTGAATAGATACCCGGTATACACGTGCACTTGATTTAGTTGGCTTATAAACTTCGGATCAAATTGGTAGTTATTGATTCCCTTTTCACAAATATAATTCTAACTGACATTTAGAAACACAGACATATCAAATTATAGTATAATGATCGGTTCAAATAGAAATTTTAACTAACACTATTCGTGTCGTATTTAAAGAAATCACTTGTCCAGTAATCTTGCGCACTTATGTTATATGTTTAATTGTAAGTGTCCATTACATGTTATATTATTCGCTTGAACATCTGAACTTTTACAGTATTCAAATTTTTAATCAATGCAGATTCTTTCATCACTAAGTACATTTACTCCGTTTTTTCCAATGTTTATAAAAATTTATTTTACTGAGATGCCTCAAAAAGCTAGTAAAAATTGTGTTTTCATGAAAAAAGACAATAAACATGAATATTCTTTTCGATCGGATTTCCGAAAGGAAAAAGCGATCTTAATTTAAGACGCCAAACAGCGAAGTGCACAAGCTTGTCGGACTCAACTTTTTACCAATATATTTTCAAGTGCAATTACTTTATTTTGTTTTATAAAGTTTGCTTGCATGTGCTACGACATAGAAAATATGTATTAAGTGTGTACGATATTTACATACATGTACTTTAAGAAAGATACGTCACTACGAAAAATGCAATGAAACGAAAAAAAAGTATACGAACATCCGTAGCAACACTTTACGACTGTATATGTTATCCCCCTCCTCAACACAGGGTTGCATATAAGTTTTATTCCATCCGTTATTCCGCAGGACAAGCAAAGCGTACGAATGAACTGAAGGTAATAGGAGACAAGGTGAAAGTAGGAGATCACATTCTGGTTAAGATTATTGCAAATAGTTAAGGGAAACATAAACTTGCAGACAAACACGAAGAAAAACTGTTTGTTATAAAAGATCAATCATGAGAAAATTAAATTTATCATGAATATTGCTGGTGAGAGTGAGAGGTTGAGTGCTCGAAAAAAGGTTTAAAACCCCAATGCTTTGCATTGACCGTTCCAAGGCGGTGACCACAGCTTTATTATTTTATGTGTTATGTATGTTGTTTTGTATTGTGCCTTTTTGTGCTGTTTTGTACTGTTTTGGCAATTGGTCACTTGCCTTAAATAAAGGACCAACTAATTGTATATAATGAGAATTCAATACTGCTCCAGCAGCTGGAGTTTCACTTCTTTATATGACATTCAACGAAACAACGGATACATCTAAGGGTAAATTGGTATATGAACATAATCACCCGTCAAACAGCGACAGTTCAGATGACAATTTTGTAAGTTGTCAACCAGTTACGAAAACAATAAAGTAGCAAATAAATTTGAGGTGTAAAGAAATTTCGAACATTGCCCAGACACGTTAATGATGAATTTATTAGAACAGAAAAAATAGAAACCAATGTCGGAAATAGCACATGCAAATCAGGACCACCTATACTGGATTTTAGATTAGAAGAGATTACATTGAAAGAAAAATCCGCAAAAGAGGAAAGTGATAAGCATGTGTGTGGACTGCATAGGCTAATCTGGGACAACTATTTTAGCACATGCATTTAGCCCCCTTTTCCCAGCTCGATGCTAATTTAAGTTATTAAGTGATTCATGGGGGATCTTAAAGTTTTCTTTCACGATGAACATCAAGATTTAATTGTAATATCACGTCAGTATACTAGTAGTACGAAAAAAAGTCAACGAAGCAAAAAGTTGGTCGACCTACCCACAATTTGTACAGATACTTATTGAAATAAATCGTTTGTGTTTGCATAAGTTTAAATAAACAAACAACATTACCTATGTTGAAGCTTACACAGAAGATCAAACATGACGATTAAACATACTTTTATTATAACATCTTAGGGAACAATGTACATGTTTATGAATGTGAACATATCAAATGCTGGGGATTAGATAAATAAAAGACGATGGCATAAAATCGATACAAACAAGATGTGTTTGTGAAACACTATGTCCCCCCATATATTTGACCTTTGATATTGAAGGATGACCTTGACCTTTCACCACTCAAAATGTACATCTCCATGCGATACACATGCATGCAAAATACCAAGTTGCTATCTTCAATATTGCAAAAGTTATGGCCAGTGTTACAGCTTGGCGCAAACAAACCAACAAACAGGCAGGGCAAAAACAATATGTCCCCCAGTATAGACTGGGGGACATAAAAATCATATTTACAGGTAAATTAAACATACTTGTAATACATCTACACTCATACAATACGTTATAAAAACATGTCTGTGACTCATTTATGTTATTTTTTCCATTTGCTTGTTAGATCTTCGATCTAAATGACACGTGGATTTGAATACCAAGACCATGACCCCTTCAGAGGCAATAAACAGAGGATATGTGTTCGCTTTTAGAACAATATCGTGAATTATTGTTCTCCGTAAAAGGTAAATAAATAAATTATCCCGAAAGCAAATAAATTGTTTGTTCATTTAATGATTTTAATAAGTTTTTACAAGCTTCTACATAGACGTTTTATACCCTTGCTATTTTCGTATTGATTGGTGGAAATTGGATAGTGTCAAACTGAAAACACTGACAATATGGATCAAAGGAAATATGCATTTTAAGATGTAGGTTTTAGGAACATGTCGAGTAGTACAAACAAAAAACATGATCCTGAACATGATTAATGATTGGTATTATTTGTTTTATAATGTATTTATTCCGAAATGGCTACGTAACTGAATTGGAAAAGTGGCATGAAAAACACGATGGCCGACTTGGATAAGTACATATTTGGATTGAAAATACCATTGATTTCAAAATTAGGTTAGTACTAAGATGACAAGCTCCGATGCCTTTTTGGGGTTCATTTGTACCATCGAGACAGTATACACCCTTGCGCAATACAACTGAGAAGATTAAAATCGTGTTGGTTTAAAAGAGGATATTTGTTGAATTGGGTGGAATATCGATTTTAATTTACGAGTGATAATAGAAAATATATTTTATCTATGAACACAAGTGATCATAGAAAAAAAAAAATTCTATGAAAACGAGCGAATTAAAATTGATATTCCACCAAATTTAACAAAGTTTCTTTTTATTGAATGCTTACAAACAATTATTTTTGCTGAAATAATGACGTTATAACGTCATGAAAATGACGTCAATTCACAGTATATATCGATAAATTTCACTGTTTATTTTCACTGTTTGACACAGTGAATTAACAGTTTTAATTCACTGTTGTTTCGCTTTAAAACCAGCGGAAAGCATACAATAAAAATAATTGGCATTTTAAAATGATACAATTTACATTGTTCAATTGACTAATATGATTATAGGTGCTACCTAATTTACGGGCAAAAGCTTTTTAAGTCTTTTTGATAACCATGTATTTTTAATAAATATATGGACATGATTGTGTTCAAAAAATAATAATTGTTGCAATAATTAAGTAATGCATCCAAAAAGTCAATCTTAAAACGAGTTACATGTTCCAAGCTTAAAGATCTAGCATCTTATTTTTTTTAGCTCATCTATTTTTTGAAAAAAAATTATGAGCTATTGTCATCACCTTGGCGTCGGCGTTGGCGTCCGGTTAAGTTTTGCGTTTAGGTCCACTTTTCTCAGAAAGTATCAATTCTATTGCATTCATACTTGGTACACTTACTTACTACCATGAGGGGACTGGGCAGGCAAAGTTAGATAACTCTGGCGTTCATTTTGACAGAATTATGTGCCCTTTTTATACTTAGAAAATTGAAAATGTTGGTTTAGTTTTGCGTTTAGGTCCACTTTTCTCAGAAAGTATCAATGCTATTGCATTCAAACTTGGTACACTTACTTACTATCATTAGGGGACTGGGCAGGCAAAGTTAGATAACTCTGGCGTGCATTTTGACAGATTTATGTGCCCTTTTTATACTTAGAAAATTGAAAATTTTGGTTAAGTTTTGTGTTTAGGTCCATTTTATTCCTTAAGTATCAAAGCTATTGCTTTCATACTTGCAACACTTACTAACTATCATAAGGGGACTGTGCAGGCAAAGTAATGTAACTCTGACTGGCATTTTGACAGAATTATGTGCCCTTTTTATACTTAGAAAATTGAAAATTTGGTTAAGTTTTGTGTTTAGGTCCACTTTATTCCTACAGTATCAAAGCTATTGCTTGCATACTTGCAACACTTATTAACTATCATAAGGGGACAGTGCAGGCAAAGTTATGTAACTCTTACTAGCATTTGGACGGAATTATGGGCCCTTTATACTTAGAAAATTGAAAATTTGGTTAAGTTTTGTGTTTTGGTCCACTTTACCCCTAAAGTATCATAGATATTGCTTTCATACTTGGAACACTCGCAAACTATCATAAGGGTACAGTAAAGGGACAAGTTGCATAACTCTGGTTGTCATTTGTACGGAATTATGGCCCTTTTTTTACTTAGTAACTTTGAATATATGGTTAAATTTTGTGTTTCGATCCACTTTACTTCTTAAGTATCAAGGCTATTGCTTTTAAACTTCAAATACTTTCATGCTATCATGAGGTTACTGTACCTGGCAAGTTGAATTTTACCTTGACCTTTGAATGACCTTGACTCTCAAGGTCAAATTATTAAATTTTGCTAAAATTGCCATAACTTCTTTATTTATGATTAGATTTGATTGATACTTTGACAAAACTACTCTTACCTGACATACCACAATAGACTCCACCCAAACCATCCCCCGTGCCCCCCCTCCCCCCCCCCATTTTTTTTTGTAAGATCATCTCACAAATGACCACCACACCCTCACACTATACCCCCCCCCCCCACCCCACCCCCAATTTTTTTTTCAACGGTTTAAAAACACAAATATTTATTTTTATTATTTTATGTTTGAAATACCGTCCAACCATCGCACCCAAGAATCCCCCCCCACCCCCCCCTCCCCCCACCCGAATCCCCCCCCCTATTTTTTTTTTTTTAAGATCATCTCACAAATTACCACCACACCCTCACACTATACCCCCCCCCCAAATTATTTGTTTAAAAACGGTTAAAAAACACAAATATTTATTTTTATTATTTTATGTTTGAAATACCGTCCAACCATCGCACCCAAGAATCCCCCCCACCCCCCACCCTGATTTTTTTTTGCGTTTTTTTTCGCATTTTTGGAATATTATGTAATAAATGTCCACACCCCCACACTATACACCCCTCTTCACTCCACCCCTCCCTCCTTTGTGATTGAAAATGAGAGTCCCTTCACCTTTTAAAAGAAAATAGATGAGCGGTCTGCACCCGCAAGGCGGTGCTCTTTATTTTTTTTCTAGCCACATGAATTTAAAGCTGGTTCGGTGGCTGTGGTATAGTGGATGGGGTGTCTGCTAACTGGCTTAGTCACTGGGAGGTCTCTGTATTGATCCCTTAAGTGGGAGCATTCTTTTAATAACCCTAAAGACATACTATGGCGTACCATTTGGGTTGAAAGGCAAGAAGACCTACAAGTTAAAAAGAGAAGTGTACGTCGAAGTACAATAATTGTACGTCGACATACACATATAAAATACACTTCGAAGTATATATTTGTACGTCAAAGTACAATTTGTACTACAACATACATGTTTGTACCTCTACGTACACATTTTCTGAACAGCCAATCAAAACACTAGTCTCTTGAGCCGCTTTTCCTTATGATTCATAATAAATGTTTAAATCTCTTTTTTAATTGAGGACAAAATGAATAAAAATATCAGAATGGCAAAAAAACAACACATAGAAGTTTCAAGTATTTAATGCATTGAAATAGATTATATACAAATTTGAAGAAGATTCAATTGTTACCTTTTTTTAATTAAAATATTCAGCATATTGTGAGTATTTATTGATCATGCGGGGCTGAGTATCACGACCGTCCAGCGCATTACTGTGTAGGAAATTCCCAACGGTAACCAAACAGTTACCAAGCATTAACGGGATAAATAATGTATTATAACCTCGTATTTTGTGATTTTCTCGTTCTACCTATTAGGTCTTGTAGACTTTCGATGTCATGGTACGTCATATAGACACTAAGTACTGGTCCTACCCAGGAAACAGTTTGTTTCATCAAATGTCTCAATTCAACTTGACAGCTTGCTAAAGCAGTTGCATTTAGCATACAGTACACTGATTTAACATAATCAAAATCATGTGATGTGTCAAATCAATTTGATTGACGAATTTGACAGGATTTTTTTTTAATCCAATAAGTTTTAGACTGTCAAATAACACACACTACATATTGAAAGCCATACCTGGAGCTTTCGTCTGTAATATCACTGACTTCATCAGAAGAATGATTTCTACTGTTGGGAAACGTTAACACCACTAATTGTCTTCTTATTTATTATCAATGTATAATTATGTGTAACAGCATAACAACATACTTGTTTCGCAATTAAAATATTTAATAAATACAGGTATCTTGCAGGTTTCTAATTTTCTTTCGCAAACTATTGTTGAATAGTTTAAATTTTGTCGCCACTAAAAAACTAGCCATTTTGTAGCAATTCTGAAATCACAGTCTAAACTGCATACACATGGCTGTATAGTTACAATTTGAATGCAAATATTAGAATGCATCATGTTATATCATCCATATTTTTGTATTATAACATTCAAATAACACATAACACAGTACATATATAAAAAGGTATGTGGTATTGTGTGGAGATACAAAACACTTCACATCATTTATTTGCACATAAAATAATAGTTACAAAATAAGTAAAACTAAAACACTGTCATCAACCTTCATTTCAAGAATATTTACGTTTATGAAATTACAAAGTGGTGTTATTGTATTACCTTTTACAAAATTAACATTGCTGGTTTTGTACTAGCCATAAAACATTTATCAAGGATTAACAAGTAACAACCAATTTATTAATTACACAATAGAACGGATATCATATTAATTGCATTATGCATTTACTGAACAAGCTATTTGCTACTGTTTAGAATTACACTATCTTTCTAAAAATGATCACAGGTACTTAGTGCTTTTACATACTTGTGGTAAGTTTTGTATTACTAGTTTTGACAATTATCGGCAGACACTTGTCGATATACAGACAAAATTTGTATGGGAACTTTCATATTTTTTCAGCATAATTGCCTTCAAATTGTTGATTTAACAACCCTTTGACATTGTTTGCACATCTGATCTTATTATACCATAGCTGATTTTTGTTTATATATAGACATGTATAGACTTTTCAAAGTTCTATAAAAGTTCAAACATGTTCCATCCAAGTAAACCAACAGAACCAATAAAGATCACCACAGATAATAACTGTGTGTATAGCTTGGACATTTCGATAGTTCAGGAATCCCTGCTTTGTTGATTTCTGTTAACCAAAACTGTCAGTATGATGCCCAGCTCTTGCCTTGGCAGTACAGCTTCTAAAAACGGAAAACCAACAAATATCTTAAATTTTGATCAATCATGTTGACAATTTATAATTGTCTTGTTTTTTTGTTGATTTCAAATGTGGAAGATTTTTTACGCAAGATTGTGGTACGAAAATCCAACGGTATCGGATTTTGTGGTTTTAGGCCTAAACTAATTATAGTGATATGCAACCTTTTGGGATATCGGTAAAGTGCGAGCAGACGAGGTGTAAATACGTTTAAAATTAAAGCTAAAAGACTAAAAAGTTAGATCGGAATATCTTTAAATTTTGTGAATAAATGTGTTTCTGGTGGATAACAACGAGAACTAACCAAAATATTGCTCATGATCACACGTAAAACTATTTTCTGAGAGCGAATGGAAAATGCGTCACAAATTCTGACAAATAAACAGTAGGGTGTCGTTATTGAAATACCGCGAGAATACTGGAAGAAAAGAGATGCCAACTATAATGTTTAAAACAAATAATTTTTTTAACAAGCGTTTGTGATTTGTCTGGATAATAATAACAATAAGATATCAAAAGGATCAAAGCAAATAAATTCGACAGAAATCTGAGATTCGGCAATATATTAAAGACGGGTTATGTTCACCTAAATTATGTTTGGTAAAGACTGTCATTATATGTAGTGAACTAGTCTTCGGCTTATAACCACTAAAGAAGAGCATTCAGGGGAGATTATTGAGTAATGACTTAATTCTGGAACGGTTGCGAAGAAAAACAAATAATGCGAGAATATTTAGTGCAATTCGGTACACAATTATGATGTCATTGATATAACTTTTCATGAGGTATGTATTTACATGTGATTTAGCATATGTCAAAGTGTTTTTGATTTGTTAAAGTTCATAAATAGCATCGCGAAAATATATGTCGCGTGGCAAATTTTTTTGAGTCGCATCCCTGTATGGTATTCTTATGTAATTTTATGGTCTAAATTTCCATATGTATGAACGGTCAACGCCCGCTTCGCGGGCTTTTGCCCGTATTATTTGTAATAAGTATTTTACTTCACTACTTTTATAATTAGTGTCGATTACAGTATTACATACAAATTCATCTTTTCTAACCTAATAACTGCATTGTGTCAACAATTGGTGGCGGAATTAGGGGCTTTAAAGGATCTGGGTCCCCATTATATCAACGATCTTACAACAAATCTAAGTGACGACTGAATAGTTAGTTAAAATATTGAGACGTGTATTAACAATGTAATTCTAAAGTAAAGAAGATGCACAGGTAGAAAGGATCATAGAAGTCGGTGCTTAGAGACAATAGTATCACAAAAATAATGCATCGCAATTTGAATTATTATTATTATTATTATTTTATTATTATTATAATTATTATAATTATTATTATTATTGTCATTATTATAGTTGTTGTTGTTGTTATTACACGAATCAAAACAATGTTATTAAAACAACAACATTTTCATCTTATAAAACAAGAGATGTGTTTGTCAGAAACACAATGCCCCCTACTGCGCCGCTTTGAATAAAAAAGTATTGTTTTGATTATATCCCTTTAAAAAATATTACTTCCCTTGTGAAAATGATCTGTACCTGCCAAATTATATAAAATTGAAATTATCTACCTCTAAAGCTTGTTAATTCACTTGGATTTTGTTTTTTGACATTTGACCTTAAAGGATGACATCTACATTGACCTTTCACCACTCAAAATGTGCAGCTCCATCAGATACACATGCATGCCAAGTCAAGTTGCTATCCTCAATATTGCAAAAGTTATGGCAAATGTTAAAGTTTTTGGACGGACGCACGGACGGACAGACAGACGGACTCACAGTTCAACTGCTATATGCCACCCTACCGGGGGCATAAAAAGTCCCCAGATGGATAAAACAGCTCAGTTCCTCATGGATGCACATCGTAAAACAGCCCTGTTCCTTATGGATGCACATCGTAAAACAGCCCAGTTCATCATGGATGCACATCGTTAAACAGCCAAGTTCCTCATGGATGCACTTAGTAAAACAGCTCAGTTTCTCATGAATGCACATCGTAAAACAGCTCAGTTCCTCATGAATGCACATCGTAAACAGGGGTGGCGAAATCTCAAAAAACTATACTTGTCCACGGACAACAATTTAGGAAATTTAACTTGTCCGTTGCTGAACTACACTTGTCCGTTAAACTTAATGTTTATATAAATTATAAACACATTTATTGTTATACCTACACATGTACCATTCTAATCAGATAAAATAGTGGTCAGTTTCTTTGAAAACTGATGATGGCAACGGTGTAATCCTCGTGGAAATTGTGCATTTCATGCGTAATATTGTCAAAACATTTTTTCATCGCGTTAAGCGTTTTAACAAAGACTCGTTGAATTAATTACACACAACTGTAAACGTTTTGTTTTATTCTCAAATGAGCATAAGTAAATGTGTAATCCGACAAACACTTCTGAATTTTAATGACAGCCATTAATGGCACTATCCGGATTCTGTACTTTGATTATACTTGTTAAGATTACTATCCGTAACTATCCGGCAATGCTCGAATTTGTATGAAATAACACGAGAAAAAAATGATGCTAGAATTTAGCCAACATTTGGTATTGGAAGGTATAAAACCCGGAAATGTCCAGAAAACACTGAATTCTTTGAGGTAAAACCCAAAAAAGGTAAAAATGGTTTTAAATGCATTATTATTCTTCCGATATGAATTATAAAAACTACCGTTGGAAAGAAGAGCCTCCAAAGCTTCTAACGATGTAAACATATTGTATGGCAGGGTCGGGGTCGGTCTGTAAATTGCGGTCAAAGTCCGTCTACTTTTAGGGTTTTTTTCGCACACAAAAAATGCCTAATGGAAAACCCGGAAAAGGTAAAAGTGGTTTAGAGGAAACAGTTTTATTAATTCGATATTAATTATAATGGTACCTTTGTAAAGAGGATCCTAATAAGTGCCTACGAATGATTTTGATTTATATCTTATATTGAGGGTAAATAGTACATATGATGGCTTTTGTTGTCGTGAGAGCAATAAGGAAAAGACAGCGGGTGGTTTGACTATTTTCCCTCATGATCTTATTTCTGGAGTTAACTTATTATTTTATTAAAAACATGCGACGTTGTTTTTGTTTTATTTCAGTGTACCTTAGAAAGTTACAGTTATGTTGCTCTGGTGAACATACAACCATTGAAACCATTGAGTAGTTGAATAGTTTATTCAAATTAAGCGTATTCTCTTTTATTGTAGTTTGATTGAAATTGTCATGCAATTAGGTTAATTAGTGTTTTGCTTTTGAAGGTTATTTTTTTCTTTTGGCAAAGTGTAATCTTTCGGCGCCCTTAAACCGGGTCTTAACCTCAGGCTATGCGTTGCTTTGCATTGGCCATGTTAATGCGGTGACCCCAGTGTGTGTCGTGTTTTTTGTCTTGTGTCTAATTTAATTGCAATTGCCCACATGCCAAAAATGACCGACCTTGTTTTGACGATACAATAATTTCCTGCAGATGCAGCTTGATATTAACGTTATTTATAATTGATATTGGACTCGAATCTGTTAGTTCATCCATAATACACAATTATTAAACAGCGTACATTCATCAGCATAATTCGCTAAACATTATATGAAGCGATGAATCTTATTAGAATTTTCAAAACCCTATTGTGTGTGTTTCCAAAATAATCGTACATTATGATAGTATGACGATATTTTGTACAATCCTGACAGACGCGTTAACTAATTATATTTGCGTAAATTACTTGTATTGCCCTCTTTTCGCTATTATTGATGAAAACACGGAGCTTCATATCACGTTCGGTTATCTCTAGCGCCACCTCTGTTTGGAGTTGTATTATTTATTGAGTCAACTATACTTCCAAGATGTTACTTGTAACCGATAGTAAAAATAAAGATAAGTAAGTTTATATGTCTTCGACGATATCACAAGTCCCCTAAATGTAACATGTGGAAAACAGCAATTAAGATTAAAGAAACCTCAGCTAATGTAATTTACGTCATGCACAACACGTGTAAAACATTGCCCAATTACCGGGGTCTTTGTGCCGACGTCGTTTGAACCGATAACGAACACAACAACCTGTAATGATGGTTTAATGTACAATGAACAGGGTTTGATGTGAATAAAAGATAATATATCCCTTTTCCGTATAAACAAGAGAAATTGAGAAAAATAAGTTTCAGTCTCGTGAAAATGTGACATTTTATGTCGTGGGGACAAAGCAGGATGAAAATCCTTATCGCGCATGCATACCACCTTTTTAGTTTTACATGAAATTGGTGGGGTTATCACAGGGGAGGGGCGGAGGCGGGCACAAATCTTGACCAAAGCGTGACCAAACGATCGTTATTTGGGCATTCATAACGTTGAATATAAGTGACACGAGTGTGGTGCTTTATGAAAATTTCGGTTTGGGGGACTCAAAAAATGTATTTGAAAATCTTAACAAGTATTATCAAAGTACAGAAACCGGATAGTGCCATTAATAATCTCGTCCTCCTTTCATTACGGGTGATAGAACAAGTAATATCAAGAAACATGATGGTTATAATGACGTTTCTATGGTGTTTATTTTTTTTTCAATAACAAATATGTGTCACTATGAGTTGTGTATTGGCTGCAGCGAATCTACCGTGAATCTCATTTCTGGATAAGACCCTATCAGCAGCTAGGCCAGTGTTGACCAATTCACAATGAATTAACTAATAAGGATCTTGTGTATTCATTTTTGATACAGTGTATTCATGGTTCAAATCTCATTATTGCTGGTATGACACACCGTACTTTGTACGACTAAACAATGCAAATGAAAATAAATCCAGAAACAGAAACTTAAGTGAAATGGCGAGTTGATACGATTAAACTGTATATAGTTCAATATAAGTATTTACAAATATACACAATCGATCTTTAAAAAAATAACATGTTTTTTTTTAATTCCGTAGTATTGTTCTGATATTCTAGATGTGTTTAGAAGATCATCCTATTTGCCAAACATTTACAGGGATATTTTTATGATATAATATAATAACATTATCACTTACAAGCGGGTTTTTAAATTGCCTCGATCAAAATTACATTCTCAACCTTATTCAACATATAAATTATTGTGTTCTTTATTAATTAGGAAACATACATGCATTCCTAAATGAAAACTTTATTTTTAATATACATTCTGTTTTTGACGGTGAATTGTTAGCATGAATTAGCTTTACACATAAGTATATAGTCTCTGTATGGGGGAATTAGGTAGAGTCCGACATATTCCTGTACAATTGAGGTTAATAGAGGCAACATTTCAAGGGCCAGAACTTCCTAAATATATATAAGCAATATATAACTCCCGGCATTAAAGTACAACTGCATGTCGCCCTGAAGAATGTCCATGAGTATAAATGAAAATCCATTGAAATAATAAGAGGAGATGCGTTCACAAGAAATTATTCTGATACTAAGTATATTGAAAAAATAATCCAAGGGTCATTATTTCAGTTTAACGGTAAGCGATATTTAAATTTCCGAATAAAAGACGGGAGAGCTTATGTCCGCCCCTATGAAATTGACGGGATGGTTTTTATCCGGATGCCTTATATCCCTATTATATGCATGTAAAGTGATAATGTCGAAAGAAAAGCGTGTGGCACGAAAATTGACTTTAAATACTCCAGACTAAATTTTAGGGTCGGCAAGAAAAAAAACGTTGGGTCGGGTTACCGGAAACAATTTTACGCTTTAAAACTGTACCTTTAAAACAGAAAATGTCATAATTTGGTAGGGAAATCAAACAATTATACCAACCTACAGCGCACATCTGATATTGAAAAAATACTCTTGCATATTTTAGGAACGTCATAAATTTTCCTTCACAACGATATTATTTTAATTCAAGTCGGTAGAAAATATTGCTTTTATAATTACTTTTATCTTTTCCGAATTTTAGGCAAAACATAATTAGGCATTAGAAATCATAAAACTTTACCAACTTTGGACGCTAACAAGAGTGCTAATTTTATATTGTAAAACATTATTGTTGCATGTTTTACAAACCTAAGAGGACCTCTCTACTAGGACACCATTATAATTAATATGAAAAAAAATATATAGCTTTAATAATCACTTAAACATAGGTTTTCTTAAATGTCGGTATCTCTGTTTTTTGTATTATATATTGTGGAAATGCGCATTTTTCAGCTGATTCGTTTGATATAATTAAAATTGTATTAAGAAAACATGTACATCACATGCGCAATTTTCTGGATGGACGGACTTTTTGACGTTACGTCATAGCATATTTTGATAATAACATGAATATAATATTGACACATCATTTAAATGTTATTAACCTATACAATTACAACTATTAACGTAACACTTGATCAATATCAAATTTTGTATTTTGCATGATTTGTTTTTGAATACACGTTTAAAAACAACAAATAAAATAAGTTGTAAATAAAATTAGTTTAACACAAGACAAACACATACCATATCTCCAGGTTAATTTCAAAACTGTGTTGACTGCCATTACTACGAAAGTACACGTTTTTAAATGAAATAACGAAATAAATCCTGAACTTCTTCCATTTAGCTTTTGTTTTGACATTTTTATTATCTTATATTTATTCAAATCAAGTTATACATGAACAGCACATTCGTCTTTAAATACTACTTGTATGTATGCGCTGCCCTATATCTTTTTGAGCAACAGTATTTAAAAGTATTTTATTAAAATAATAGACTTGCAAAACCAGCATAAATGTCATCAGGCTAACGGAGTTCACATTTTGCAAATGCATTTTGTGTTTTGACCTTTTTTGTCAGTCATCCCGGTTATTCACAACATCATGAGGCGTTTATGACACAAAGGTTGCATTATATCAAACCATTCAGAACAGTAGTATTATGTTATAACGTATTGGGTTGTTGGTTACATGGTTAACACGTACTACAGTATTTTTAAAATGGTATCAACGACATTGATAAGAAATGAAGCATTAGGAAGACTAGCAAGCACTGATTAACAAAATATAAAAATGAAGTGTCTTGAAACATTACACGTGTTTATATTTGCGTACACAACCGGATTTATAAGCGGGATATTGTGAGTAAAACGCCGAAATATATTGCTGACATAATTATTTTGTTTACCAAATATCTCCGCTCAATATTTACGCAATTGCTTTCGGATTGGCCAAACGCGTCCAATTATGTCGTATCATATGATCAATTGTTTAAGTTATCTTCTTTGTGAGGGAAATCTATTTTTTCCTGTTTACGTATGGTGTTTTATCTCAACATAATCTTCCGGTCTTTACATCCATGTCAGTTGGATTTGAATGAATTTTCTTCCTGTCCAATTGTGTCGTATCATATGATCAATTGTTCAAGTGTTCTTCTTTGTCAGGGAAAACTTTTTTTCCTGTTTACGTGTCATTTGGTGTTTTATCTCAACATAATATTCCGGTCTTTACATCCATGTCAGTTGAATTTGAATGAATTTTCTTCCTGTCTTTTTAAGTTTCGGTTTTGAATTATAAAATTGGAAACCAATCAAGCACACGAGAGTAAGTTGTACTTCAGGAAGTAATGTGATTTTGCTTTAAATGTATACTATTGCTTCATAAGCTCACCTGAAAATACGTCATGATGTTATAAGTCAGTCGTAATTGTATGTAGTGAGATCTACCATTCAACTCGGTTAAAACCACAGCGGTGTTTTAAAACAGTATTTCAATATATAATTTTCATTTTTGCAGATGAAATAAGCCAGGAAATGTAATGTTCAAATTATACATTATATATATGTTTTTTATACATAATGACTATTTTACCGTCTTTGTTCAACTTTAATATAAATTGTAGTTGATTCAAACGGAACACTTCACCCAATCAACGGAACTGTACGTAATCCAACTCGGCTTTCGGCTTATCACGTCCCAACGTCTCGACGTTTGTAAGTCTAGAAATTTAGTTAGGTAGGAGTGATGTGACACACTCTGGGTTTTCCGGAAATTTTCGGGTTTTATACCTCCCTTTTGGTATTAATAATGCATTTTAAAACTTAAGACGAAAGTTCAACATTTACGGAATAAACGAGCAAACCAGTCTGTACACTGCCTATTAAACAGACGGGCCGAATGTTGAAAATGCGGCATGCTAGCCTCCTGGTCTCTTATCATGCTTATAGAATAAGCGAGACCACTGTGCAGGAGAGTGCCCATATTTTAGCTTGATTGCTCCGCAAATAGCACTGACAATGTTATCGGGTGCCAACATCCGGTTTTGTAAATTTTAATAACGGCTTTAATACAATCTATTTTTTTTTGTATTTCTCAACCCGACTGGTTGTCCACGGACAACTTAATGAAAAAAAACCAGTTGCCCGGACAAGCAAATGTACGACTCGGGCAACTCGGACATTTGATTTCGCCACCCATGGTAAAACAGCTCAGTTCCTCATGAATGCACATCGATAAACAGCTCAGTTCCTCATGAATGTACATCATAAAACAGCTCAGTTCATTATGGGCGCACATCGTAAAACAGCTCAGTTCCTCATAGATGCACATTGTAAAACAGCCAAGTTCCTCATGGATGCACATTGTAAAACAGCCCAGTTCCTCATGGATGCACACCGAAAGAAGTTTGTTGTTCTCGAGCACTAAAAGAAATCTTCCCGTGTTCAACGGACACATGTAGACCGTCAAACGCCGTATCGTCTGAAATAAACAGAAAATGACGGGATTTAGACGTGTAAAGAAAACGCCACGTGCGCAGAGTGGGCGGTATATTTGCGTTTATAAATTCCGGTCACTTTACTATAAAACAACGTGAGAAGGGACTACCTACTGACCGTACTGCCGAGGTGATTTAAACATAAATGTCTTAAATTTTACGACCACGTGACTATTTAACCGCGTGAGTGGGGACTACTTTCTCAGACCACTACCGAGGTGATAAGACTGTAACCGCTTTTCAAGACATAAATAATGCAGAAATGTATGGCTACTTAAAGCGTGTATGAGGCTGGAATACCAACAGACAAAAATCTTTAAAAAAAATCCGAGAAGATAACTGGTCTCAGGAGCTTCGCAAGTTTATGCTAACTGGGCTACAAATATGACTTGTTAAGTATTCACAAACCTTTCCCTTTATTTGCTATGTTGATTTTTAAACCAGTTTCAAAATTCAAACGGTATATAAATAATTTTTATGAGCAGACTCGAAGTTCCTTTGAAAAAAAACATACTTCATGGCCCAACGGAATTTTCTTTAATTTGAGCGTATAACATAGTTTTTGCATGCCCCATTTTGAACTCGTCCGAGATATGATTGATAAAATAGGCATGGTCTTACAGACTTACCCCGGTTTGGATCCATGTCCCATAGGAATCGTTTGCACTGCCAGACGACAATCACGAGGGCGAAACCCGCGATGAGGACAATAAGAGCGCTAAGGATCCCGATCTTAACCAATTCCGGTTCCGGTGTGTTGGACTCATAATCACGAGTCGCTGTAATAGGAGTGATTACACCTTAGTAGTGATCATACATTAATACACCGACACATCTACATATTAAACATACTCAAATTACAAAAAGCGTTTGCCAACATTTTCTAGGCAATCGAATTTCTCCATTTGCCTTTATTTAATCGATTAATTCATAAAAAAAACTTTCTTCAAATGAGCCTCGTTTAGGTAAAACTGGGCTAAAGGATATGCGTAAAGTGCCTACCCAGATTAGCGTGTGCACTTAAAAGAACTATCTATTGACCTAAATAAATAGTCGCATTATTTGCAATTTAAAAAAAAAACTATGTTCTTACTATGGTGCATTTAGAACTCTTTTTTTCAACTCTTGCTCAACTGATTGTGCACTGTTTATCAGTTTAAGAACAAGGTGTTTCATCTTTGTTCGTGTAAGAATTGTAACTAAACATATTTATGCCACTTTGCTTCTTAAAGCTATTCCCACCAAAACAGCAAAAGATCGACATATTTACAGGGTTCAGTTGTATTCTCTGAAGACACTGAAATAACTTTCGTCCAGAGTGCTTTCGTAAAGTTATAAGCGGGAGAGATTATCACAGATAACATGAGATCAGCGCTGTCGCGAATGTTCCACGAGATAGTTTCGCAGGACACAACCCACGTGTCCCGTTCTGCGCATGAGCGCACCCATGCGCGAACGCTGGTATTGTCTCTTGACCAATCCAGAGCGATTTCGGAAGCATTCACTCCGGATACGGCTAGTCTTGCCGTTACGTTTGTAAAATGCGACTCCGTACTTAGCTGCACGTCTATACCTGGAAAAAGAGAATTATTTTATATAAACAACGATTTTGGGTAATATTTGTAATGTAAATATATGTTATGCATATAAATTAGTAGTTCCGTTTCACATGTTACAAAGTGCTTAATGAAACCATATGCTTTATATAATTACATGTATACATGGTTCCTTTTTATTGGCCTTTATACTTTAGTATAAGTAAGTTAACACAACCTTTGAATCTAGCATAACATAACAAATAATGAAAGCTGTTTATGAAGCATAAAATGTGGAAACAATCTGATTTAACATACACAAAAACAACACTTTTGAACTAGCATTATATTAAGACAAGCTTGTATTACAAGGTAAAGTTGGAACAAGCTTTATAACTAATACTGAGGGGTCAATAGAGCTTTTAATCTAGTATGACAAAAACGGACCAGTTGTAAGTAAAGCATTTAATTGGGGATTACAAACTATTTTTCTGCTCGCTAGATAATATTTTTTCTTACATTGAATATTCCAGTGTAGAGACAGAATACGTTTTTCTCAATAATTAAACGGAGACTAATTACAAATAAGCATTACATAGGTTCAAACTTTCAAATTAGCATATGCATTATGTCATAACCCGGCGTGTGCCACAGCACTTCTACCTATTGAATTATTTAATTAATAAAATTTGGTAATAATTTTTAATTATAGCTTGAATTTCCAGCTACCTGTTTTTAAGGAAAAATATTTTTGATTTTAGTGTGATATTATGTTGTGAAGCGAAGTACCACAAACCAAACTGACTTACTTCCGGGAACGGGCATTGAGCACGGTACCTAGGTGGGAAGCGCGTGTACCAACCACTGCGCTAACCGGGCTAAATTCGGCTCAACTTCTTTACATTAACTATGACCGAGTTTTCGTACCAATCAGGGGTACCATGTAGGTGTCGGCTCTCTCCCATAGCCCCGTGAGGTTGTGCCGGTGTTCCAACGCAGTTGCTATGGGAGCGGATGCACATTGGACGTCGGTAGGCAATGCTTGTAAATCTGAAATATAGCAATACTTGTGTTCGAAATATGTATAGCAACGATTTTATTCGAATGTCCGAATATTCGAATAATGCAAATTAATCGAATTTGTCTGCGATTTGATTCGAATACCTGCTTGTCAACGTGTTTATATTAAGATATAAAGGATTTGTGTCAAAATCGACCTTTCGTCCTACTGTTATATTTACGTGTTGACCGTTTAAAATAACGGGTAATCCAATATATTAAATTATCAACCATGGCCTATTGTAAAGCGCATAATATTATTAGTTTAATTAAACATTTGTTTTCTGCGACTTGCATTTATTGATTTTGAAAAAAAAATCTACAAATAAACAATTGAGTCGAATTCTGAGAATACTGGGCATAATGCATGTGCGTAAAGTGTTGTCCCAGATAAGCCTGTGCAATTCACACAGGCTAATCAGGGACGACACTTTCCGCTTGTATGACAATTTTCGTTTAAATGAAGTATCTTCTTTGCAAAAATCCAATTAAGGCGGAAAGTGTCGTCCCTGATTAGCCTGTGCAGACTGCACAGGCTATTCTGGGACTACACTTTACGTGCATGCATTATGCCAAGTTTTCTCAGAACGCGACTCAATTGTTCATGCATTTCTGTTATATCTACGCGTCAAAAGTCTCTAATTTTTAAGTGAGTAACGTAACATAACCGTGTTAGAACTCGAGAGCCATACGGATGACATTTCATGCTTAAGTAGGTCTGTTTGTATGGCAACTTACTGGGTCCATTTACCCTCAAAATCTACGAATATTTTGTACAATATTTCGAAAAAACTATAGTTGACACATTAATAATCAATGTTCCTAATAGCAATAGCCAAACTTTCAACGCTAGATGTGGTCTTTTTGTAACAAAGATCAAAGATTTAACCATCGTCGGACTGCCCCGGTCTATTCATTACGTTACTCTCCATTCCTAGATAGATGAGCGGAGCGTAATCAGCAGCCGTGGGTATCCGACGATGAGATTTCACAAGAAACAAAATACTCATTTTTGTGTGGGGGATGCGTAAAAATATATTAAATACGTTTGTGTACCAAATTTGTGTACGTGTGTCGTGTGGCGGGAAATTAAAAGTGCCCCCACACAAAAATAATGAACGAGCATTTATCTCTTTAAATACATATTACCATACCACATCTAGCGTTGAAATATTGGTTGAAATATTGGCCATTTCAATAAGGAACATTGATTTTTATGTGTGAACTTTATTTTTTCGAAATATTGTACGATATATTCGTTGAGTTTGAGTATTTATGTTACTTTAATTGTAGGGCCTGATGTTACTTTAATTGTAGGGCCTATGTTTGTGTATATGTTTTCATGAATGTTCAAGAGTGTGCTTTATATTCATGTATATTGTTACACGTTTTCATAATAAGTGTGTAACAGCTGTGTTCATGATAAAATATCATATATACTAAGATCTTGTTCACATAGTTTAAATACCAGGCGATCTTATATTCGAATAATTTTATAACCGAATATTTGAATACCAATTTGCTATATGTTGCCATCTCTAGTTCGTAATTAAACGCGCTAAACAACCGTTTGTTGACAGAAACAATTCTAAAGATGACGTCCGTTCACGAGACAATTTCATGTAAATTATCACCATTCCTTGCACTATAAACATGTTTTTGCATTTCACGCGTCTGACCGACTGATGAATGTATTATAGAGTTAAATACTTTACGAATATATCGATGAAATAATTATTACATTCTATATTATTTTTCTGTTGTTTTTCAGCTTTAATAACATACCGATGTCAGTCCCATTTGTTTTAAGATTACAAATATTCCGGCAATAACAAATAGAATCTTCCAAACTACGAATAAATTGATTTTCTGTAATTAATACCTGGAAATTGAAAAGTCATCGTTTCGTTCATCCATATTGCATCTCCCCGTTTCCACACGACAACGTGGTCATCACGTGGCTTTTCGTGGCCACACGTGACATTTGCAGGAGCTCCTACTTCTATGACTTGAGGTGAAAATGCTTTTAAAAAAAGCATTCATAATAATAAATGAAACATAATTAAGCCGATTTAATTGAAACAAGCAAATTCGTTGCATTGATATCCACCGCCAAATAAAGTGTGTTTATGGATGAGTGCAAATCGCTTGATATATTGTATGGTCCTAAAATAGTTAAGTGTAGGGTTATTGTTATGTGCAATCAATTCCCCTCATCTCATTGATATCTATAAACCCATGCAATTTCATATTGAAATCGTGTAGCGTATCTGAGATATAGCCCTAAAAAGTTACAAAAAACAAAAACAACAAAGGGCAATAACTCTAATTTAGAAAGGTGGTTCTTGTGCATGGTTCTTGTTCAAGGCACTTCTCATAATTGATATCAATATACCCATGATATTTTATGTTGAAGTAGTGTATTGAATCTGAGATATAGCACTGAAAAGTTACATCATAAAAAGTAGTGTTTTGACTCATGTGAATTGCACTTCTCCTCATTGATATCTATACAACGTTGATGTTTCAGGTTGATAGCTTATAAAGTTTCTGAGACATAGCCATGAAATGTTTAGGAACAGAGGGATGAACGGACTGACGGAATTCCAGACTAACGGACGGACGAACAGATGGTAGGACGGACTGACGGACGGAGAACTCCATGTCTATATCCCTCTGCCTTTGGCGAAGGATAATAAACAGGAATTTAATATATAAGCAAAATTTAAGCGAATCTAGCATTGGTGTTTAATAGCTATCTTTTCTACAGATAAGGTAAAATCTATATAAATATTATCTTCTAAAAGATGTTTGAGGTTTGCTAGCTGTTTATACTACATGAGATGAAAACATAAATATGAATTATATTATCCTTCTATATTCTACAGGATTTGAAAACCGATATATTCCTGCGATATGCTAATAGGGCACTGGGGTTTGATATCTATACATTCTACAGGAGATGAAAACATAAATATGGATACGATTATCCTTCTATATTCTACAGGATTTGAAACCCGATATATTCCTGCGATATGCTAATAGAGCGCTGGGGTTTGATATCTATACATTCTACAGGAGATGTAAACATAAATATTCGTGCGGTTTACTAACAGAGCAGTTAGGTTTGCTTCGTATATATTCTACGGGATACGTAAACATAACTATCCCCGTGATTTGCTTATAGATTAATGAGGTTTGCTTCTTCTATATTCTTCAGGCTATCTCGATCTATCTTCTCGCGCGATTCGCTAATAAAACCGTGATGCTTGCTACTTCTACAAGATACATGCCAGTTATACCGATTCATTCCCACGAGTTGCTAATAGAGCGATGAGGTTTGCTTCTTATATATTATACAGCTTATGTTAACCGATATATTGCTGCAATTTGCTCATAGAACAGCGACGCTTGCTTCTTCTTTATTCAACAGGCTATGTATAGGAGTCGCTAATCAGGGATGACACTTTCCGCTGTTTGACATTTTTCGTTTAAATGAAGTCTCTTCTTAGCAAAAATCAAATTTAGGCGGAAAGTGTCGTCCCTGATTAGCCTGTACACAGGCTATTATGGGACGACACTTTACGCACATGCATTATGCCCAGTTTTCTCAGCACGCGATTCATATATTACTGTGATAATATTAACAGAGCAGTGATAATACTAACAGAGCAGTGATAATACTAACAGAGCATTGAAGTTTCCAAACTTCAATATTTTACTCGGTGTGTAAACTATTTACATATTCTGCATGCTATGTAAAGTAAAACCTATATATTCATGCAATTTACTTATACAGCGATGAGGTTTCCTGCAATCGAGGCTGATTTACATATAGATTAAACAATCACATCCGACACCGAAATAGATGATAGTAGTTCAAAGCGTAATCGGAAATGTAAACAGCCCGAGTTCTATTTTAAACTTTGACCCGTTGAGAACTACATCACTATGCGTCTTCCTTTCCACTCTGGTAACCACATCCGCGAAGACTTTACACCGGATTTTAGCCCTATTATCGATCACAAATTTGCAGGCAAAATACTAAACAAAGATTAGGCAGTCGCCAATATCAAGTAATATGTCTATAATTATTTTCTGAATTACATAATAGACCACAATACACTAACGTTTGTTTGCATTATACTAGTATATATGAAACTCAATAATCTGTATTTTTTTATAAAATGCTCGCTGTCAAAAAGCAGAACAAGTAGTGGGGACCGGTAAATGCTCTGTGATCATTTGTTTTTAAATAACATTTTTAGACACAAATGTATTTCAAATTCAGCTGGCTGTCTTTACATTATAATCTGTTAAAGGGGCCTTTTCACGTTTTTGGTAAATTGACAAAATTGAAAAAAAGTTGTTTCAGATTCGCAAATTTTCGTTTTAGTTATGATATGTGTGAGGAAACAGTAAAACCATGCTCTAAAATAGCCATTATATGTATCTTTTGTCGATTTAAAAACCTGAAAATTATAAAGCGTTTGCAACGGGAAACGATTGAATAATTTGGAGAGTTCTGTTAGTGGCGTTATATTTTGTGAAACTGCGAGGATTGCTTATATAAAGTATAAAATACATCATTAATTGTATTAGGAAGGATGGCCGAGTGGTCTAAGTGGTAGACTTTTAACTCCAGGACTCCAGGAGTCAGTGGTTCGAGCTCTGCTGAGGGTTACTTTTTTCTTTTCTTTTTTAATTTTATTCTTGATTTTTTAATTGAGCTTTTTAGATCCAATGTTTACATTTATAAATATAAAGCATTTTACTGACAAACTTCAAACATGCCAAATTCTGTGAAAAGGCTCCTTTAATAGAATTTAACCAACGCATTTCCGTAATTATTTTAAGGAATGGTACATTTTCGGACAGTGTCATTTTATCCAAATTCATCTTAACGGTATTGGCGTTAATCCAATCACATAGCACGCGTGTGTTTTGCAACCAAATGGTGGTCGGTCATAAACCTACCAGATTAATACAAAGGTCAGTGAACCGTTCCGTTTACAGTATTTGGGTAAATAGAAATGTGTACTTGACACAGATAATGAATTTACCCGATAGTTTTATGTATTTACACAGTTGAAACGTTCTTCGCAAGGAAACAATACAATCTGCTTGATGTATTGTTTGGTATTATTTCGATGAAAACTGTTTTCAAACAATGGCTTTTATTATGCCCCCGGTAGGGTGGCATATAGCAGTTGAACTGTCCGTCAGTCAGTCAGTATGTCAGTCTGTCCGTCCGTCCGAATTTTGCAATATTGAAGATAGCAACTTGATATTGGGCATGCTTGCGTATCTCATGAAGCTGCACATTTTGAGTGGTGGAAGTTCAAGGTTAAGGTCATCCTTCAAAGTCAAAGGTCAAAACAATAATATTTCAAAGCGGCGCAGTAGGGGGCATTGTGTTTCTGACGAACACATTTCTTGTTAAGAGCCAATAATGATAATCTGCATGCTTAAACATAGTACTTAGTTGGTAAATGCCTGTTTAGTAAGATCGTTGTCGTTATTTAAGGGAACATGCCACCGCTCAAAAACTGAAAGGTGAAAAATAGGCTCCAGCAGTATTGCACTTCATATGAAGTAGCTTAAAAACAATGATTTAAGTACTAACAGCGTAATAATTGTAAGCTACTTATGGTACATATCTGTTGAATTTTAATATTTTCATACTACAGTATATAAAACCCAATGTGTGCACTATGCGATCAAAGTTCAACATTAGAGTATATGTGTCTGTAAAACAGCATCAAACATATTGACGTCGATAAAATAGGCATATTTTCATGGTATCTGTTAACTGTCGGACATTTACTTGTGTGAATAGTTTTGTGTTTCTTAGTTTTCCAACAAATTTTGCTTTTAATCATTTTTAAATGTCCCAAAAATTAGAGAAATCACGGTAAAAATAAATCGTCATTTAAGTGATCCCATGTGAAGTAAATAACTAGCTAACGCAATTTACATACCTGTTACGAATTCACATGTTATCGCAATAGTTATTACAACACTTCGCAAACACAAATAAACCATCTATGATCCACGTATACGCTCTTTTACATTAAATGAAAATTATTGATAGCATAAACACAAACGTGCTGAATCTAATCGTATAGCGCACTTCATTTAAATAATATTCGTATAAAAGGTAAAAGCAATAGGAAGTTAAAAACATGTAAGTTTATGTAATCGCAAAACAACATTCCACACACAACTGTTAAACTGAATCGGTTTATCTTTATTTAAAACGCTTTGAACAACACAGCCAAGTGTATATTTACATGCTGCGCAATGAATCGTGACTAAATTGAATACCGTACATTGACAGTATATAACCGTACGCTTGAAATAAACACACACAAGGTAACCGTCTGTTTTTAAGAAAGATGGCAACGGAGAGCAAATTTGATATTTAAATAATCGGTTATAAAGTATTCAAATATTCGATCATTCGGTGTTCGGTTATATGTGTGAACCAGAATTAACAGGTTTTATTATGCCCCACCCCCCAAAAAAAAAATATTTTGGGGGGAGCATACAGTCGCCGCTTCGTCTGTCCGTCCGTGTGTCCGTCCGTGCACAATTTTTGTCCGGGCTATTTCTCAGCAGCTAATGACCGGAATTCAATGAAACTTTATGGGAAGCTTCACTACCAAGAGATGTGCATATTATCAGCAGGTTCCGGTCGGATGATTTTTCAAAGAGTTATGGCATTTTGAAATTTTCTATAAAACAAATCGTGCCCCCCCCCCCCCCCCCAACTACTGTGCCCTCAAGACGTTTCCTTTTATCTGAATATATAGTGCAATATTGTGACAAAAAACCTTTGGGGAGCATCACCCGTCTCCAACGGTTTCTTGTTTATGAAAGCTGCTACAAACATACTATGAAAACAGACAACACTAAAGTTTAATTGAGTTTAAACCTATTTATTTTAGCTCAAAGCCTAAAGCTTATTTCAAACACTATCGTGTCCGTTTCCTGGGACTAGAACCAGTTCTTGGTGTCTATGGGGGAAATCTAAAGAACGCTCCCACAGTTGGGATCTAACCCGTGACATCCCGATCGCAAGGCGGACACCTTATCAATAACACCACTGCGACTCTCAAATAGGCAACACTATACATGAAAATACCCAACAATCAATTTAAATAAAAAAGATTAACGCGTACATATGTCTTTCTTACAAGTTATCAGGTTGTCATACAAACAGACCTACTTCAACATGGAATTACATCCATGTGGCTGTCGAGTCTTTCCGCGGTCGTTTATGTTTCTCACTTAAAAATTGCATTATTTGATGCGCAAGTATTTGTTCTGTTATAATGGGAATGCAAAATAATAGTTGTTTATTAGTTTACAGATGCAGGTTGCAATAAGGATTAAAGATTAACACCATAAAGCACGTTTAAATGATTTTTATAATGCGCTTGATAAAAGACAATGCTTGAAACTTTCATTTATGGGAATAACCGTTACATCGAACTGTCAAAACGTTAACATCTTTAGGGTGAAAAGTCGTTTTGACACCAATCATGTGTACCTGAGATCAATAGGCGGAATGATATTTTTAATCAGAGAAATATAGTTGTTTTTTGTGTACTGTTTGCGCTTTTATAAAAAAAATAACAAATTAAGAAACAGGTATTCCTATAACAAAACATATTCGAATAGTGTTCAATATTTGAATATTCAAACATTCGAATATTCGTTCCTATCGCTAGTTTAAAGTAAATGTTTAAAGATTTAAAATTAATGTATTCTATCATATTTCATTATGTTATTATTGTGTAAGTTTGTAGAACAAATCAGTTCCACATTGGAACTAAAGAGCTTCAAAGAAATAACAAGATAACGATTTCAACAAAAACAAAATGTATTTATTACCTGATGTCTTATATAAATGATAATTAATTATTTTTTGCTATTTCCTCGTCGTAAAAGAAATTTGCAATGTTTTAAACTGTTACCGGTGAATATCGAACTGTTGACCGGTCAACAGTTTGAATTATTATACCTCACTTTTATTCACAATGCTTAACTCCCATAGGCCATCGTGACATAGAAATACTGTCAGACCCAGTGGGAATAAATTAACTGTCCAAAATATACTGTATCCCGCTGCCATAGCAATCACGTGCCATCAGCGGGAAAAAATTTACTGACAAAAAAAATACTGTATCCCGCTGCCTTAGCAATCACGTGCGGAATGTTCGAAAATTATACTGTCCCATTCGCGCATGCGCAGTACGCAGTTGTGCGTGTCCGTTGTATTTGGATAATTAAAATATCGATTGCAGCTGAAACTGTGCGGTAGAATAGATTAATGCCATTATTTAAGCATTGACAGGAGTCAAAAAGAAAATCAATTTAGTAGATATTAACGACACGCTTACCTCAAAGGCAACTTTAATCCAATGCTAATAACAATAAAGTTACAACGATTTACACTTCCAGTGTGTGTTCTTAAGGTGTTATGCATGACAAACACACAATCCGAAATACGTTTTGGATTCGTTCGATGCTTTAAACAAATATTTTACTGTTAAAAAAACCACCACGTCCATATTGTTGTCCCAAAATGTTTCGTCACCGAAATGACGTCACACATGTACGTCATAAATTTCGTAATCAAGTGATGAAAATAAAATACGGAAAGCTGGTTCTGTAATATATTTTCAAAGAAATAATTGACGAATTAACAAAATTGATGGGATAAATTGATTACTAGGTCGGTGCCGAATAAAGCGAAGTTCATTTTGCGCTGCCCGTAAATCTGAACCACTCAACATATTAATGGTTGTTCATTGCTGAAATTAAATTCAATTATTGAATATAAAAATTGTTCATGGTTCATATAAATTGTTCATGTTTGAATAGTTTATTCGGTATAATAAAATAAATATTACATGTCTGACAGGGTGACAGTAAATTTGTCAACTTTCGGAAAAATACTGTCAACCTTGGCTTCGCCTCGGTTGACAGCATTTCCTCAAGTTGACAAATTTACTGTCACCCTGTCAGCCATGTAATATTTATATACTGTTGCCCGCTGGAATAATGACGTCATTTCGTCGAAAAAATGACGTCATTTTACAGTTAAACAGTCAAAATTATTTATTTTATCGATTACTGTTGTGTGTAAATAAAAATTTAGTTTGCTGTTATTTCTATGTTGGAAATTTGATCAGGTAATAAAACACTTATTTCATGGATGCTTGGTGAACAGTCAAAACTGTTGTCCCTCGGTATCAGGGCTGACATTTGGAACTGTTGCCCTCGGCCTATCGGCCTCGGGCAACAGTACCAAAGTCATCCCTGATACCTTGGAAAACAGTTTTGACTGTTCACCAAGCATCCATGAAATAAGTGTATAATGGTGCACTCCAACCGAGATTCGAACCGGATTCCTTCTTTCGGATTAAATGATACCGTCCTACACATTCGGGCACCCCGACTATTATCGGCGATCGTTTGCTGTGAAGCTGACTAAAATCACGTTTTACCTCAATTACGTAAGTTAGATAATTACTGGGAAAGGTATTAACACATAAAGTAGCGAAGATTTTCTAATATTTAGGAATGCAAACTTACAAGAACAACATTTCCTCAATATCTGCTGCATATATATAGGGATAAAAATGTACACAATAATTAACACAGTTGAAAAAGTTATCAATACATCTTCTTCAACAACACTAGAACTGATTATTAAAACTGGTACTGTTTCTAATTGCATGTCATTAACGTGATGTTTTATTCATTCCCATACTGAAACGATCATGTTTACGCCTAAATACGCGCACTAGAAATAGCAATTATTAAGCTCTAGATCACTCACGGTCCCTTTAAGTCCATTCTCGACAGCATGACGATAATTAATCGTCATCGCGAAAGTACGATCGTGTTGTCATACTATCGTTATCATACCGTCAAGTATCGAGATGTGATTGTTCTGTATGTAAGATCATGCTTACAATAAACACAACGATCACGTGTTTCAGTAGTTAACTCTACACAAAGAACAGGAACCGTGATCTTGTATTGTTCACGTGAATTTGTTAAGGGAGGCCGTTTAACAAATATAAATTTAAGCAAGTACTCCGCCATATTCTGTCCCAGACCTGCGCTGAAAAAGGAGGAGGTTAAAGCGTTTGGTCAGCAACCATACTCTTTCAAAACCTTTTGCTGCAAGAAAAAACAAAAAACATACATCACCGACCTGGGGGAGGCTAAAGGGCGTTTGACGACGCACAATCAAATCCAGGAACCACAACACTATCGGTACATGGAATGTCCGAACCATGTACGAGACCGGTAAGACAACACAAGTTGATGCAGACATGACAAAGTTCAACCTTATCATCATAGGAATCATCCAATCAAGATGGCCTGGTTCTGGCCAAAGCGGAAGACTTCCGGCGATGTTCTCCGAGCATGTCAGGCAAATGCAACACACGCTCAGGGAGTATCAATTATGCTTTTGTAGTCGACACATAGAACTCGGGTGGGAGGAACGCGGACAACGGATCATGACAGCCTCGTACCATACGAACTAAAAGACGGTAAAAGACGGTCACCTAATCCAGTGTCCTCAAGAAAGACAGTAAATAATGCGAGGGCAACTTTTATAAAAGACTGTGAGACCAAACAGAAATAGCATCATTGTAATGGGAGACTTCAATGCAAAGATCGGCAGTTACAACCGAGGATATGTGGATAGCATAGAGCATTAAGGGCTATGCGCTCACGTAGTTGTGTTCCTGGTTCGCACAGGCAGAAGAGTTGGACAGAAGTTTCAGCAAAAACCAGAGTTACAACACAACGCTGAAAGCATGGAATGAAAGGTTCAATAATACTCTCTCCAACAAGTTCCAAGTCCTAGAGGAGCTGCTTAAAGAAGATGCGATATAGCAGAAGTGGCAGAAAGTGAAAGTAAGAGTTACCTCAACATGCCAAGAAACATTTTGGCCCAAGTCGTGCACCCACAAAGAGTGAATTTCAGGCTCTAGAGAACGTTGAAGAAAGGAAAGAAAAAAAGACAAGTATCATAACAGCAGAACAATATCAGAAAATGCAAATGAACAAGAGGAGTGCACAGACCCAAACAGGAACGTCAAATCAAGTTTAATATGAGACGACGGAACCACCTAGTTACGCTGGCAACAAAAGCAGAAAAGGCAGCACACCAGAACAGATTAAAGGTCCTGTCCTTCATCATCAAGAAAACGTGTGCCAAGCGATAGATGCCAGTAAGTGACAAAAACAGAAGAATGATAGGAGTTTACGAAGGGTGGTAGAAGAGTTGTATCGAACACTTCCAAGAGCTACTACTCAGAACGCCAGATTTTGTTTGATATGTCAATCAAGTGCTCCCAACCCGCGAAAGAAGTGATCCGCAGCAGCATCCATGTTTTCGAGTTATATATATATATTTTTCATCTATTATAAAGACTGTTTTAAAACGGTTGTATCGAGGACGATTATCAGATTGATATTGTATCGACGTTTAATAATAATTATAACCCTCATACTTTTTTTTAACATTGTGTGTGGCTATTCATCTATCTCGTATTTTAAATTGTGGTTGTTTTTTATGTTATGTAAAATCCGATATGCTTCAATCGACTTAATTGTTACCACAAAGGTCACAGATATTCATTGCACCTGTATTTTAATAAATCCATGCATACATGTTAGGTATGTGAAATATTAAAGCGGGTATATACGATCTTGTCAAATATTTATTAATTAATAAAAAGGGTGTTAAAAACTTATTATACATATATTTCAATATAAACTAAAATAAAAGTGAAGAAGAACATGCGTCGAAAAATGCTAAATAAGCCAGATATTTAATTCTGAAATCGAAAAGAGCTGTACAGCCAAATTCGCCAACATGTATAGAATGCATGTACGATGCGAATCTAAATTTAGTTTTACGGTTCATTTGAAATTCCTGCAGTGATATCGATTCATACGACGCACGAACACTTACTAAAATGACGAATGCATAGGTTATTGTAAGAAAATATGTACAAATTATCTTCGTCACAATCGGCTCGAGGCGCTAATTTGTATTTGCTGCATTTTATGAAATTCGTCTTAAATGTATAAATTTTCTTGCATATTGTGTGTTATTATAACATATTTGTATCAATATATTACAATTCAACACATATAAAAATCCTATAATCTCACTTTAATATTGGCAATCATAATAATCACATAATCGTTTCTATCCCTATGTTTGCTATGCCAAGCAAGCCAATATTATTATCCTCAACGATTTTCCGAAGATGCTGAAACTGTGTCAGATTTGTTTCGAGGAAATAACTAATTTATTGATGTCTGATCAGTGACTAGTAAGCCATTTGCATGGCTTCTAAGTACTGGAATACATGTACTTTATATAATACATTTCTTTATTTACTTTTTGTTGTCTTATAAACTGTGTTTCTAATTGACACGCTTAATATGCTAGGTATGAAAAATGTGGCATTTAAATAAAATATGAAACCTATAAAGACCAAAAGTAATTGATTTCAGGACGTTCGTCGAAGAATTTTAAGATTGGTAGTTGTGTTCTTTATTGTTACCAGGCACACTTAACATACAAACACAGTACGTTAAATTAAATGATAGTGTGGGTTCGTTACGTTTCTAATGGTCAATTCTTTGCAATGCTTGCATGTCCATTCAGAGACATGTTAAACTAGCGGTGTGTAGAAATACCGAAATCCCCGTAATTACCGAACTCCCCCGAAATCCCCAGAAATCCCCCGAAATCCCCAATAATATTTATTATTTATCAAAATACTGCGGATACTAAGATAGAATATTGCAAAATACAATCAATTCACTGATGAAAAATTGTTTTTATCCATGTTTGGTAGTGAAAAACTAAAATATATACATAATTATTGGGATTCCGAGTATGAATCCATAGTGCATGTTTTCACAAGCACGATCAGGTACAGAAATCCCCGCTGTAAAGCTCTTCAAGTGTCAAAAAATCATCTGGGTGGCTTTTTGATATTAGAAAGAAGAGGTACAGACAAAAACTTAACAACAATATCCCACTTCTTTTGAAAAATATTAACGTGTAGCGGGGATTTCGGTAATTCTACATTCGCCCACCGAGTACCGAATCCTCCCATATTTACATCTGGAAGTGTCAAAAATATCATTTGTATTCTTGGTTTTTGGCTTTGCTTGAATGTTTACGTGCAAAAAATAATATTAATGTTAATTATTAAGCACACTTGACAGCATAAGTTGCCTCTTAGGGGGGATTACGGTAATTCTACATTCGCCCGCCGAGTACCGAAATCCCCCATATTCACGCCTTACAGGGTCAATATGTCATCGGTATGATTGTTTCTTGGCATCGCATAACTGTTGATGTACAAATAATGATGTTAATATTAATTTTTAAGCACTCTTGACACCATACGCTGCCATACGCTGCCTCTTAGCGGGGATTTCGGTAATTCTACACAAGAGCATAGACGCGCCCCGGTACCGAAATCCCCACTGTACAAACCTGCAAGAGTCAAAAGAATAATTACATTGCTTACTTATAGTAGAAATCAGTCAGACAGACAAAAATCTATCCGTGATCACACACAATTAAGTAGATCTTCTGTTGACTTGAGAGGATGATGGAATACTGTCAAAGTCTAATGCGCAGTCAATAATGTCAGTATTTGTTTTCTTATAAAACAGTTTTCATGGTTGATAATCAAATCGGCTTCTCCACATAATGCATGTTTTACTAATCAAACATTATTATATAATACAGAGGCTTTAAACGTGATGCATTGTTGTTATATAAGTAAAAATTTATTGGACAAATTTTGTATATCCAAGCATTGAATTATTGTCATAAGGGGTGCTTAAATTGGGTTGCAAATGTTAAGCAATTGTTAGATTAATACGGATTTATAAAATTGTGAATAAAATGATGGCCATGTTTTGAATGTGAATTTAAATGCAGAATCGTTGACACCTTAAAACAGAAATGGTTTGAAATATGAATACTAATTAGATTTATTGCGCAAGAGGTTTCGTTCACAATTGGTAAAATTAAGTTCATCTGCCCACTCGTAGGGAATATAAACCGAAAGATATTCACGTAACAAAATCCCTCGTTAAGAACGTCATTGTCTCTCTTGTAATCAGCGGGGATGAATTCCGCTTCATTTGTGTTTGTTCATGCTACCGTTGACTACGACAAATATACATTAAACGTATTCATTACATGAATCCATCTGTTGTGAAATTCCGTAGTGTATTGACATCAACATGTAAATTTGGCACAATCAATCATTGCAAATATGTGAAGAAAACTGTATCTATATGAAATTATTTTATATGTAAATACCACGTACTCAGTGTTTTGTACTTCTCTTGTAATAAGTCTATGTTTCAATTTTACACATAGATTGAACCATTTGAGGTTTTTCTTTTTTGTATTTTTTGTTTAAATTATGTCATATATACCATAGTAAATAAAAAGTAATAGTTTATCCTATCTGCTTTGATAGTATTCCGTTTTTTTAATCGTTGTCGCTCTCTGAACTTATTTGTTTCGAAATTTTATTATATGAGTCGTTCTGACAAAACTGGGCATACTGCATGTGCGTTAAGTGTCGTCCCAGATTAACCTGTTCAGTCCGCACAGGCTAATCAGGGACGACACTTAACGCGTTTATGACATTTTCCGTTTACATGAAGTCTCTTTTTAGAAAAACTCCAATTTAGGCGAAAAGTGTCGTCCTTGATTAGCCTGTGCGGACTGCACAGGCTAATCTGGGACGACACTTTACGCACATGCATTATGCCCAGTTTTCTCAGAACACGACACATATATACTTCAATTGTAAGGATTGCAAAGGACTTATATTGTCCTTTATTTTTTATAATGATTACTGACACGTTCATTACGTTAGATATAAAAGTGTACATTAAAGACGATGTGCATATGTATGAATCTTAATAGACTGTCTGTTTTGTTGTGTTCTGTTTATACGATTTTAATGAGTATTGTTCCACTCTTTCGCATTTAATATTTAAATATGTTGTACAGAAATATGAATATTGAAGTACTCATTATGAAGAAGTGAAACTCCAGCTGCTGGAGCAGTATTGAATACTTATTATAAACAATAAATTGGTCCTTTATTTAAGGCAAGTGACCGATTGCCCAAACAGTTCAAAACAGCACACTTTCCTATGCAATTGAATGGTTATTAATAATTCATAGAAATATTAAGGTTTTTACTTGACAGCTCATCCTTTGCAATTCAGTGCTTACTTAATATAATCAACGATTTGAATCGATAGCAGCCGCGGGGCTGCAGTGAAAGCCGGATATCACGCGATTTGGTTATTCCCAGATGAATTAAATTTCTAAAGGCTACATATGAACAGTTTGTTCCGCGTTGTAGTTAGATGAATACGGTATTGAAAGTGGTACAAGTATACTTATATTTAATTGTATTTTCAATAGAACTTAAATTTAATGTCGTAAAATGTGCCTAGAATATAATTTCGCAGGCTGGAGTTGCTAAAAAGAAACAGAGCAACATACGCTTTGTTTATTTTGTTTTCAAATTGTAATTTTGGTTATTGGTTTCAACGAAATTGGAAACAAACGACAAGGATACAGAATGCGGTTGTTGGTATATTGTTTCTACCTCTTGGCTCTATGGTGTCATGACAGTCTTGGCGTTCAGGGCGATAATGATACACAGACGGAACATGATTTGCACAAGCGACTGTTCCAGACATACAACTCGAACATAATGCCACGTCATGCGACGTCGCTGGACCCGTTTGACGTCGGCATCGAGCTTTATCTGATGTCGATCGATGAAATTAACGAGCTTTCACAAACTATTTCCATAATGGCTTTTTTAGAAATAACCTGGAAGGACCGTTTTTTAGGGTGGGACCCCTTGGAATATTCCAATATAACTTCAATAAAAGTAAAAGTCAAGGACATTTGGTATCCGGATGTAGTTCTTGAAAGCACATTGGACAAACACACTGATTTGATGGATGAAGCTGGGAATGCGAATATTAAATCTGATGGCAGTGTCGTCATGTGGCCTTACGGAAGGTACACGGTTTCTTGTAAAATATTTATTGGACAGTACCCATTCGATAAGCAGACGTGTTTATTCGCTTTTCTATCATGGACCAACCCGAGTTCGAAACTCGTTTTAAGCAGCGCGTCGACGGAAATAAGAAGATTTGTTTATAAGGAAAATAGCGAATGGGCGCTTAAACGCGGACAAGTACTCTTCGAACGGCGACCATACGGCAATGACACATGGGATCACGTGATCTTTTGGTTCGAGCTACAGCGCAAATCCCTGTTCGTCGTCATGAACATAATGCTGCCGATAGTTTGCATTGCGTTTCTTAACACGTTTTGTTTTATATTGCCGTCGGATTGCGGGGAGCGGATAACGCTCTGCATTTCCTTATTTCTCACACTGGCCGTATTCATGACGATTGTCAACGGGTCCCTCCCAGAATCATCTGACGAGGTGTCGAAATTCGGCGTCTACGTTGGTCTTCAATTAATCGGATCCGGCCTGTCGACAATTGCTACCGTTTTGTCGCTGCAATGCTATCACGAAGGCGACCATACACGTGTACGTTTATGCGTCCAGTTGTTTGTAATAGCAATGTGCATGCGAAAGCGCTATCAAATACATCAGAAACACGCCAATAATGAAGTCAATGGAAACAAGAATGACGGCGAAATCGTTATCACGGAGATTGATACGCTCGACGATTGTATACAAATCGACAAACGTCTGTCTTCTGGTAATGGCAATCGAACGACACATAATGTACCTCCGGTTACCTGGAAAATGGTTTCCTGTGCGTTGGACCGCTTTTGTTTCATTGCTTCAATAGTTTGGCACGTGGTTCTATTGTGCATTCTGCTCGTAGTCTTGGTTTCATAAAATTGTGGTGGGTTGAATCAATTTTGCATTATTAATAGCCCACCGAGGACTCTCATCGAAAAATGAATCATCGATAAACAGATAAAAAGATACCTTTGGGCATTCAATCCGGTAACTATTTTTTATTCATTACGTTGGTTTGCTATGTAACATCAATGACGGTGCGTCCAGTGTGACATTGTCGTTTAATGTGGAATATTGAACACTGTTATTGGATGTGTGTATTCGAATTATAAATTAAGACTTCAATAAATCATTAATTAACCAACCTGGTATTAAATGGATACAAGTTAATTAGTTTAATGTGCTTCTGTACTGAGATATTGTAACCAGCATTTTTTAACTATGCTTTTTTCCAAACATATTTGGCTTCATTGCGACTGCATGTATTTTTCGTAGCAATTGCAAATGACCTGTTAACTATTTGTCAATATTTTGCTCTAGAACGCGTCAATGTGTAGGCGCATTTAATCACAAGTAGGCTCGTAAATTTATTAAAAGTGGTTGTTCAAATGCCAGAATGTATCGCGACATATAAAATTCCTTTATTTTACATATGGATTTTGAGGTCCAACGTATTGTTATGAGCTTATTTTTCCTTGCAATTTAACATGATGAAAAAGTGCATCACATGGCCTTGATTTCTGTGAATATTTGGCGAAATGTATTTAACGATACTGTTTTTAACGGAGAATTTTAGCCCGGCCTTTTGGGTCAAGAGACACTGAGCTTCAAATATTTTTACCAATACCCGGTCAATATAAGTATCTTGATGTTTATAAATATAAACCAACGGATCGGATGCATTGCTTGTTTCAATTCTCGCCATAACATTAAGAAATGGCGCTTTTCAAACGCAAATTAAACATTTACTTAACGTATTGACTTTGATTTTAACACACACATATCAACAATAAATCAAACTGATGCAATCAATTTATCGTAAATACACATGTATTTGAAGCTTGGTTTTATGTTATAAAAATAGATCAGTTAGAGTTCAATTCATATATATATTTTTTTTTAGCCTTGTTCTGGAAAAACTAGCGTAAATGCATGCGAGTCAAGTTTCGTCCAGATTAGCATGAGCAGTCCGCACAGGCTGATAAGGAACGGTACTGTCCGCTTTCATGAAATTTTCATTTATAGAAAGTATCATCGTAAAGAAAACTCAGTTAAGGCAAATGACAACCTTGTTTTATGTGCAGGAATAAAGCTTGACGTGCAAACATATTGCTTTGCTTAATTACTTAGTGACTATAACCCGCGTGATTAATATGTGCAAGTATGGATTATTTTTTAATTAATAGTTATATGTGTGTATGTGTGCGTTACGATTTGCGTTAATGAAGACACAATAACAGAAAACTCACCTTCTGCGACTGTAGGTGATATCTGTAATAAGCACAAGTGGGTCTTAACGAAGCTAGCAATGGAATAAACAAAAAGCATATCACAAAACACAAATCTTACGCCAACAAACAATATACAAAACGCGAATAACCTCACTTTATTAGTGTGATAATATGCCATATGGAAGTTCAACTTTATATACATTAATACTTTATTACGACACAGTTATAATTAATACACTTCAACGTGAAATACTACAAGCTGTAAAGCAAACCATTAAACGTTTGTGTGTGTGTGTATATGATCAACCATTGAACAAAGCCGTATAAAAAATCAAGTACATGATAATATTAAATATGATGTTATTTTTTTATATTTGATGACACACGCATAAAAATTCACTTGCAACTGTAAAAATCCACAGTCTGCACAAGATGCAAATTTAACTTCATATATATGTATAATTAAAAGCCCATAAACCCCCCAAAATCAACGAATCTTGGTTACATGCCTCCAACAACAATATCATCAGGTCGAAACTTAAGGAAAAACATTGTTACCATTCTAGAGGCCATATAGTGATTAAATGTTGATAACACTTGGTCAGAAAGATAATTTTGAATATATTGAATATCATGTAGGTAAAACAAAGGTCACCAGGTCAAGTGTTCGACAATAAGCGAACTTGAGCAACGGTGAGCTCTCCAGAGCCACCATAGTCCTCTTGTAATATAATTGTAATGATACAAGATACAACGATAAATCTACTATGGTACTCATTTGCTTGTAACAATATATTTTTGCATCAAACATCATTTTTACACACAGCTATGCAATGTAACTATGTCGGCGGCAATAACAAAATAACCACACGCCACATTTTAGATAATAGTATGGTCAATTTTATTGCAGAAATATTGTTTACACTTTCAATATATATGTATTGATTGAGTTTACTTGGAAAATTATGGTGGAATATGAACTTCTTTACGTTGAAAAGAGTGCGAACCGAGCCATTTGGAACGGCCCATGACAAAATGTCCACCATGTTGGATCACATGATAACATTTTTTTTTGTTTTAACCAATCATTTCGAGTGTGGATGTAGCATGATTAGAAAGTTGTCGAATTTTATGTCGTTTGCCTTTAGGAAATGCTAATTTCCAAAAGGTTTCTTTTTACAACTTTGCTAAGTATTCAGGCTGCAGTCTTGGTGTACATTTATCAGAATAATGTCAATCTCTAGTAAAGACACTCTATGTACATTTTTTTCAGCATTCAGTGCAAAAAAATGTTTGGTAAATTGTCTTGTTGTCAATGTATTAGCAGACCTTTTTGAAAATGTCCTATATCTTATGAAGCAAACTAAAATGTAAGTGTTTGACTAGAGTTGTTCTACTCATTAACTTTTATGAGCCACTCTCTGGGAAAATAGAATTTAATGCATTTGAGTAAAGTCGCATTCCAGATTAGTCCGTGCTGTCTGCACAGGTTAATCAAGGACAAAACTTTGCGTTTTCATGGAATATTTTGTTCAAATGAAGTCTCTCGTAAACTTAAAGCAGGTCTAAGCTGGGAATGTTGTGTGCTTGATAAGCTTGTGTTGACTGCGCAGGCTAATCTGGGACTATCCTTAACGCACATGCATCAACCCCGGTTTTCCCAGAGTGAGTCTCTTTATCAATTAACCCTTTACCACTTAGATACGTACTTAACTCGTTACCACTTAGATACGTACTTAACTCGTTATCACTTGGATACGTACTTAACCCATTATCACTTAGATACGTACTTAACTCTTTATCACTTAAATACTTACTTAACTCTTTACCACTCCGATACGTACTTAACTCTTTACCACTTAGATATGTATTTAACCCTTTACCACTTAGATACGTACTTAACTCTTTACCATTTAGATACGTACTTAAATCTTTACCACAAAGATACGTACTCTTTACCACTTACTTGGTCACTTTTGGCAGGCCTTTTCTGCTTACTACTTTGACCCTTTACCGCTTATATACGTATTTAACTCTTTACCACTTAGATACGTATTTTGACGCATGTGTAGTCCCTCAGAAATTTAAATTTGTTTAAAGGCCTTTCTTACTAGATTAAAGATTTAAAGGCTTTATTTCCAACCCTAAGATACGGATGAGCAGCAAACAGCATAAAACATTAACAGACTGCGAGTTACTCACAGGCTGAACTGGTTTAATGCTGTTGCACATAGCAATTTTCACATTTGTTAATAAACTCTTAAAGTTTACATCCACCAAAAAATTGAATTTATTTGTATATATTGATGTCGTTGATTCTATGCTTATTTTCGGAATAAATATACTTAGACAGTACTAGGATGTCTTATTTGTTGGTGGTTTTAATAAGCTGAATTAATTGAAACATACTCGGCCTATTATAATAATACCTTGTATAAGCGAATGCGTAATTCTGTATAACAATTGCACTAATTATAAAGTGGAATTTAGCCTCCATATCGCGGCTATTGTACAGTAAGCTTGTCCTCTCATCTCTCGGAAGTCTATCAGAACCGTACCGAACTGTTTCTATTATAAAAGATACATTTTAACAAATTTTGGCATGTATCGACGTTTATCATTTAATGCGTTATATTGATAAATGTAAACATCTAAAAAGATCCAGTGAACAGACAAATAAAGAGAGAAACAAAAAGTAACCCTCAACTGGGCTCGAACCACTAACTCCTGGAGTAAAAGTCTAACGCTTAGACCACTCAGCCATCCATGCTCATACACTGAGTGATGTATTTTATACTGTATATAAGCAATCCCCGTATTGTCACAATCTTTAACGAAAACAACAGAACTCTCCAAATATTCAATCGTTTCGCGTTGCAATGCTTCATAATTTTCAGGTTTTTAAATCGTCAAAAGATGCATAAAATAGATATTTTAGAGCATGGTAAATGTCCAGTTTTACTGTTTCCTAACAAATATCATAACTACAACCAAGATTTTTTTGGCAATTTAAGAAAACGTGAAAAGGTCTCTTTAAAGTATGCGATGATAATCAGAGTCGAGACAATGCGCGACGGTAAGTCTTATTAAAGAGTTTATCGAGAGCAATTGCTGGTTCAAACGAATAAGTTAAATGTATATATAAATGTTTTAATAAAGCGCTAGAGTCGACGTCGGCTCTAAGTCTCTGTAAAAAACAACAACATCGATTTGATGTTTGAGTAAATTCGTTTTGGCCATGATTAAAAGGATTTGCCCAAACGACGCTTAAACCTAACTCATTTAAAAGTGTATGCAGCTTCGTGGCCCATGACTTGTTCACTCATGTCAATGTTATGATGTATAGTATGCTGTTTTAATAAACACGTTTCATGAATACAAAATATGTAACCAGAATTTCATTATTTGGACATAATGTTAGATATATATAGGATACCGTCCTCATTCCAAATAAACAGCTGCATTACAGGTACCTTGTTTAACACATAGTACTGCAATATTTCAGGTATACTCGTTCGACTTCATTGGCTTTATTAAAACCCCAAACCTCACAAGAGCAGTCGCGGATGCAAAGGCGTCAAACGACTGCAAAGTAACACGAGGAGTGACGTCATATTTATTTACATTAACTAACGAAACGTGGTGTGCCTTTGCTGTCTTTCCGATCACATGCTGACTATTGAGATGAAAACCTCTTGTGTAATGAAATACTACTCCGAGACAGTTAAAATTATAAACATCTTGAAATTCTATATTATTGTAAGAAATGTAGGATGAAAAGTCGTGTTGACACCTATAATGTAAACATGAGATCTATAGGCGAAAAGGAATGTAATCAGAGAAATGTAGTTACAGTGTGTGTACTTTTTACGCTTGTATGCACAAAAAAACATATTAAGAAACAGGTTTTCAAATAGCAAACAAATAATCAAATAATTTTAATTACTTGAATAATTGTTCCTATCACTAGTTTAAAGCAAGTGTTAAAGGATGTCAAATTAATGTATTTTAACGTGTTTCAGTATTTGTGTAAGTTTGAAGAAAATCATTGTCACAACGGGACTAAAAACGCGTAAACGAACTAACGAGAAAACGATTTTAACAAAATCAAAACATATAAGGTGCACTCCAACCGAGATTCGAACCGGATTTCTTCCTTCGGATTAAATGATACCGTCCTATACATTCGGTCACCCATTTTCGGCGATCGTTTGCTGTGTAGCTGACTAAAATCACGTTTGACCTCAATTTAGTTAGATAATTATTCAGATGGTAAATTAAACAACAGATAAAACTGCGGCGATTTTCTTACTTTTAGGAATGCAAACTTACAAGAAAATCAGTTCCTCAATACCTGCTGCATATATATAGGGGAAAAAAATGACACTATAATTATCACAGTTGAAAAAGTTATCAATACATCTTCTTCAACAACACTAGAACTGATTATAATAACTATTACTGTTTCTAACTTCATGTCATTAACATGATGTTGTATTCATTCCCATATTGAATCGATAATGTTTTTAGCCTAAATACGCGCACTATAAATAGCAATTATTCAGCTCTAAATCAATGAACCCACAACGATTAAGACATACACGTGCCTGACAGCTAACGTCCCGGCTTCCTTTCGATGGCGTTCAAGTTCAAATATGGTTCATTGTGCATGCATGGATTAATTCTTAAGTCCATACTCGACAGCATGACGATGATTAATCGTCATCACGAAAGTATGATCGTGCTGTCATGCTATCATTATCACACAGTCAAGTATCGAGATGTGTTACCGTTCTGTGTGTATGATCATGCTTATAATAAATACAACGGTCACGTGTTTTAGTAGTTTACCCTACATAAAGGACAGGCACCATGGTCTTGTCCTCGTCACAACAATTTGTTAAGGTAGGCCGTTTAACAAATTTAAATTTAAGCAAGTACTCCGACAAATACTGTCCCAAACCTTCGCTGAAAAAGGAGGAAGTTTAAGCGTTGGGTTAGCTACCATTCTCTTTCAAAACCTTTTGTTGCAAAAACGAAAACAATAGACATGACCGACCTGGGGGAAGCTAGAGGGCGTCTGACGCCGCGCGATCCAATCCAGGGAGCACGACCATCCTCAGTACATGGAATGTCCGAACCATGTTCGAGATCGGGAAGACAACACAAGTTGGTGCAGACATGAGATATAACATTATCATCATATGAATCATCCAATCGAGATAGACTTGTTCTGTGCAAAGCGATCGTGCTGTCGTGCTGTCAGCACACGCCCAAGGATTGGCTATGATGCTTTCAAGTCGGCACAGAGAACGCTAGATCGCTGATCGAGTGAAAAGACGGACAACAAATCATGACGGCCTCTTTCCATTCTTAGACGTAGAGGGTAGATATAGACATAATCAAGTGTCCTAAAGAAAGACAGTAAAGAAGACGAGGACAACTTTTATATCGGAACAAACAGGAACATCATCATAATAAATTATTATGATGATGTTCCTGTTTGTTCCGATATAAAAGTCGGTTGTAATTACGATCATGGCTTTAAATTATCTTATTATTATTAATAATAAGATAATTTAAAGCCATGATCGTAATGACAACCGATAATATGAAAAAGCATCGGGCAGCAAAGGCTAGGCAAGATTAAAGACAATGGCGAGCGTTTCGCAGTTAGTGTTTTCGAACTCCGATGGATACACAAGGCAACTTGAATGTCATCAGACCTGTCAAGAAAAAACATATTTACTTACGGTCCATCGTGAGGACGTTTCGTGTCTCTCTTTAGGATGTGAGCAACAAACGATGGAAAGAATATTAATCGGATCATCATCTCCTTGTCGTCTGATTTAAACTGAAGTTGATGAAGAGTCGGAAAGGGGTTTCAGCCAAAGCCAGCGTTACAACACCTCTACGCTGAAAGACACCTGAAAGCATGAAGAGTTCGAGAATACTCTATCCAACACGCTCCAGGTCCTAGAGGAGCTGCTCAAAGAAGAGGCGATATAGCAGAAGTGGCGGAAAGTGAAAGTAAGAGTTACCTCAACATGCCAAGAATTACTTTGCCCCAGGTCGTGCACCCACAAAGAGTGCATATTAGGCGTTAGATAACGTTGAAAAAAAGGAAAGAAAAGAAGACAAGTGTCATAACAGCAGAACAAAATCAGAAAATGCAAATGAACAAGTAGTGTGTGTAGACGCAAACAGGAACGTCAAACGAAGTATAATATGAGACAAGCGGAACCACCTAGAGACGCTTGCAACAGTAGCAGAAGAGGCGGAACACCAAAACAGATTCAAGGACCTGTCCTCCATCATCAAGAAATTAGCAGAAAAGTATGCCACGCGAAAGATGCCAGTAAGGGACACATACAGAGGAATTACATGAGTTGACGAAGGATAGAAGAAGAGTTGCATCGAGCAATTCCAACACCTACTACTTATAACGCCAGCTCCTGCTAACCCAGTTGATATACCGACAGCTGCAATTGATATGTAAATCAAGTGCTGTCCACCCGCGAAGAAAATTATCCGCAGCAGCATCCATGTTTTCGAGTTATATAAATTTATATAAATATACATTTTTCATCTATTATAAAGACTGAAATAAAATATTAAACCTAAGCAGACATCGGTAGTTGTTTTCAGGACGTTCGTCGAAGATTTTCAAGATTGTTAGTTGTGTACTGCATGGTTACCAGGCACACAAAAACAACACTCACAATTTAAATCCAAAAACAGTACGTTAAATTAAATTATAAGTGTAAGTTCGTTACGTTTCTGATGGTCAATTCTCCACAATGCTTGCAAGTGCATTCAAGACATGTTTAACTAGTATTTTTTCACACACAATTAAGTAGATCTACTGTTGACTTGAGAGTATGAAGGTAGACTGTCAAAGTCTAATGCGCAGACAATAAACTCAGTATTTGTTTTCTTATAAAACAGTTTTTCATGGTTGATAATGAAATCGGCTTCTCAAACAATGCATGTTTTACTAACCAAACATTATTATATAATACAGAGGCTTTAAACGTGGTGCATTGTTATTATATCAGTAACAATATTATTGTATAAACTGTGTATATCTCAGCATTGAATTATTGTACTAAAGGTTGCATCAATTGGGTTCAATATGTTAAGCAATTGTTAAATTTATACGAATTTTCGCAATTTTTAGAACTTGTGAATAAAATAATAGTCATGTTTTGTATGTGAATTTAAATGCAGAATTATTGACACCTTAAAGCAGGAATGGTTTGGAATATAAATATTAATTAGATTTATTGCGCAAAACGCTAAGTTTATAATTGGTAAAATTAAGTTCATCTGCCCACCCGTAGGGAATTCAAACCGGAAAATGTTCACGCAACAATATCCCTCGTGAACAACGTCAGTGTCTCTGTTGTAATCATCGGGACGTTGAGGATGAATTCCGCTTCATTTGTGTTTGTCATGCTACCGTTTACAAAGACAAATTTACACTAAACGTATTTATTACATGAATCCATCTGTTTTGAAGTTCCATAGTTAATTGACATCAACGTGTAAATTTGACATTATCAATCATTGCAAATATGTAAAGAAAATTGTTACTATGTGAAATTCTTTTATAAATACCACGTACTTAGTGTTCTGTACTTCTCTTGTAATAAGTCTATGTGACAATTTTACACATAGATTGAACTATTTGAGGTTTTTCTTTTTTTGTATTTTTTGTTTAAATTATGTCATATATACCATAGTAAATAAAAAGTAATAATTTATCCCACCTTCTTTGCTAGTATTGCGTTTCTTCTTTTTTGAATCGTTGTCGCTCTCTGAACTTATTTGTTTCGAAATTTCATTATCTATACTTCTATTTTAAGGATTGTAAAGGACTTATATTGTCCTTTATTTTTTTATAATTATTACTGACACGTTTATTACGTCAGATATAAAAGCATGCATTAAAGAAGATGTACATATCTATGAATCTTAATAGTGTTCGTATGTCTGTTTTGTCTGTTTTGTTGTATTCTGATGAAGTAAATGCTAATGATTATTGTTTCACTCTTTCACTCTTTCACATTTAAATGTATTTTATAGAAATATGAATAATGAAGTACTGATGTCATAATTTCCCTATGCAATTGAATGGTAATTAATAATTCATAGAAATATTATGGTTTTTACTTAACAGTTCATACTTTGCAATTCAGTGGTTAATATAATCACCGATTTGAATCGATAGCGGCCGCGGGGCTGCAGTGAAAGTCGGATATCACGCGATTTGGTTATTCCCAGATTAATGCAATTCCTAAAGGCTACATATGAACAGTTTGTTCCGCGCTGCTGTTAGATGAATACGGTGTTCAAAGTGTTACAAGTATAATTATATTTAATTTTATTTTCAATAGAACTTTATTCAATTTCGTAAAATATGCTTAGAATATAAGCTGGAGTTGCAAAGCGACATACGCTTTGTTTATTTTGTTTTCAAAGTGTTATTTTGGTTATTGGTTTCAACGAAATTGGACACAAACTGCAAGGATACAGAATGCGGCTGTATGTATATTGTTTCTACCTCTTGGTTCTATGTCGCAATGACAGTCTTGGCGTTCAGGGCGATAATGATACACAGACGGAACATGATTTGCACAAGCGACTGTTCCAGACATACAACTCGAACATAATGCCACGTCATGCGACGTCGCTGGACCCGTTTGACGTCGGCATCGAGCTTTATCTGATGTCGATCGATTGAAATTAACGAGCTTCGACAAACTATTTCTATAATGGCTTTTTTAGAAATAACCTGGAAGGACCGTTTTTTAGGGTGGGACCCCTTGGAATATTCCAATATAACTTCAATAAATGTAAAAGTCAAGGACATTTGGTATCCGGATGTAGTTCTTGAAAGCACATTGGACAAACACACTGATTTGATGGATGAAGCTGGGAATGCGAATATTAAATCGGATGGCAGCGTCGTCATGTGGCCTTACGGAATGTACACGGTTTCTTGTAAAATGTTTATTGGACAGTACCCATTCGATAAGCAGACGTGTTTATTCGATTTTCTATCATGGACCAACCCGAGTTCGAAACTCGTTTTAAGCAGCGCGTCGACGGAAATAAGCAGGAGTGTTTATAAGGAAAATAGCGAATGGGCGCTTAACGCGGACATGTACTCTTCGAACGGAGACCATATGGCAATGACACATGGGATCACGTGATCTTTACGTTCGAGTTACAACGCAAATCCCTGTTCGTCGTCATGAACATAATGCTGCCGATAGTTTGCATTGCGTTTCTTAACACGTTTTGTTTTATATTGCCGTCGGATTGCGGGAGCGGATAACGCTCTGCCATTTCCTTATTCTCACACTGGCCGTATTCATGACGATTGTCAACGGGTCCCTCCCAGAATCATCTGACGAGGGTGTCGAATTCGGCGTCTTCGTTGGTCTTCAATTAATCGGATGCGGCACTGTCGACAATTGCTACCGTTTTGTCGCTGCAATGCTATCACGAAGGCAGACCATACACGTGTACGTTTATGCGTCCAGTTGTTTGTAATAGCAATGTGCGTGCGAAAGCGCTATCAAATACATCAGAAACACGCCAATAATGAAGTCAATGGAAACAAGTCTGACGGCGAAATCGTTATCACGGAGATTGATACGCTCGACGATTGTAGACAAAGCGACAAACGTCTGTCCACTGGCAATGGCAATGGAACGACACATAATGTACCTCCGGTTACCTGGAAAATGGTTTCCTGTGCGTTGGACCGCTTTTGTTTCATTGCTTCAATAGTTTGGCACGTGGTTCTATTAAGCATTCTGCTCGTAGTCTTGGTTTCATAAAATGTGGTGGGTTGAATCAATTCTGCAAGATTAATAGCCCACCGAGGACTCTTATCTAAAAAGGAATCGTCGATAAACAGATAAAAGATACTTTTGACCATTCAATCCGTTATTTTTATTCATTACGTGGGTTGTTATATAACATCAATGACGGTGCGTCCAGTGTAACATTGTCTTTGATGTGGAATATTGAACACTGTTATTGGATGTGTGTATTCAAATGTTTAATTAAGACTTCAATTAATCAGTAATTAATCAACATGGTATAAAATGGATACAAGTATTTAATTTAATGTGGTTCTGTACTGAGATATTGTAGCCAGCATTTTTTAATTATGCTTTTTTCCAAACATATTTGCTTCAGTGCGACTGCATGTATTTTTCGTAGCTGTTGCCAATGACCTGTTAAATGTTTGTCAATATTTCGATCGAGAATGCTTTGTTGTGTAAGCGCATTTAATCACAATTTGACTTGAAAATTTATTTTAAAAATTGCCGTTTAAATGCCATTTTGTATCACGAAATATATATAATCAACGACTTTTAGCCCGAAACTTCTTTAATTTTACAGGTGGACTTTTTAGGTAAAAAATAGTTTAGGTGCTTATTTTCCATCGTTATTTATCATGTGAAAAAAGCCTCGCATTGCCTTAATTTCTCTGAATATTTTTGAGAAATATTTTTTTAAAGATATCGTTTTTTTATTGCACAACAATCTAGACGAATTCTTTGTCGTGCGGTGTAAAAGAAGCTAGACCAGAAGTCACATCTATAAGACAAACATCACAAAATAAGATTAGGTAATTGAATTCCTCTGGGTCTTAGGTGAGCGCCCCGCTTCTCTAGAACAGGACCTGTATGATAATTACGGAATGTGTTTAGAGCCATCGCAAATGCATTGGTGGAATTTTTACTTGATACTCTTTAAATTGATGATAACTTCGCGTTATAACGTTACAGTGATAAGAAACTCGCGACAAAGCGATGCAGATAATGCTACCTTTAAGTGACAAAAACGCGCTACGACGAAAATAGTATTAATGCGATACGATTTGGTAGTATCACAAAGAAAGTAATTGTTATAAGAAAAAACGTTCGGTGCACGTTTCATGATGGTGAAGAGAACGTGAATTCTGGGGTTTTCACTAATTAAGCAGTAAAACAGTTAACTGCCCTGCTCACTGGCGCCATCTTGTTTAACAGACCTTAACCTTGTTTTTACAAAGTTTAGATATTCACAACATTATTTTTTTTGTTCATTCAATAGAGCAACAAAAATTTATATTTTAATTATTACTTATTAAGATTCTCGCGCAATTAATGAGCGCTAATTGTTTGTAATTGGTCTCATTTGGTAAAAAATCTACATTCAAAATCATAAACATATTATATTAAGTACGGTATGATATTTTTGATACGCCTTCCATTATTTTCTTGTTCGACCTGATATCAAAGATAAAAATTGTGGTTTGGATTTATATTTATTTTTTTTTAGATGAAATTTGTCACGTTAAAAAACGAGCTTTTTATCATGAGAGAGTGATATTGATCTTGACGACCTTTTATTGATTATTCGAAGATGAAGAGAATGTGTCTATGTGTATACCTATATTTTCATCTGTGAATCATTTAACAGCTATAAAGCTAAAAAATATCAAAAATGTATTTTATAGGTCTTTGAAGTAACGCAAAACATATGGATAACGACACCAAATGTTTAGTCAATTAATCCACACAAAAAAAACTCCGAAAAAAACACCTAAATAATATTTCAAAAATATATTATTAAGCGCCAAACGAATTTTATTAATACATTTATTTGCAACTTTAAAAACGCGGCATAAGCATCAAATTAAAGATTATCTGAAGACTGAAAGGCCAACAATTTGACACAACAAAGAGCTCTATGCATAAGCCGTAATATTTTTTGCAGAAAAGCTTCAATAAATTACAATAGTAATATATCTAATTATAAAAAATATAATTATGAATGGCATGAGTACGTTAGTGTGATAAACACGTGAGTAATAGAAAGTGTAAGGGGTGCATTGAAAATAAACGTACTACAAAGCCCTATTAAAAGCGAAGTGCATGGCAGTATTTACATGTAATTTTAATTTGATGGGTTTTGTACAGAGAATGACGCTATTGAGGAATATTAACATACAACTGAAAAACACAACTTTACATGATGCAATTTGAACTGTGTATTCATGTATATTGAAAACTCGTTACTAGTGAGTATGAATGGCAAATATCTAACATTTTAACACACATATATCTATATTAATATTTTTTTTAAACATTATTTACCTCCGTTCGTGTCAAATGTAATTTCTTGTTTTATGATGTCGTTCGTGCATTGCCGTAACATTAAATCTTCATACGAAATGACGTATTTTTAATTAACCGATACCCGCTAAATACATTAAATGTTATGTTTTTAGGTAAATTTTATAATTATCAAATACTTTTTTTCATCAATTAAACCAGGGATTAAACGGGCTAGTACGGTGTACAATTTCTGATATTCTGTATTGGACATAACTTTTAATTTGTACAATATGTAACATATCTAATGAACGCAACTGTTAAGTATGTCGGGGGTAAAATATTAAACCAAATGACTGCTTAATACTACCAGAAATAGAAGACATGGTGGCATCATCAATTGTGTTTAATGACCAGACTGTCATCTGCCACCCAGTGTGGTTTATGACACCCCGGGATGACGCCATGTTGTTAGTTAAGTCTGGAAAATATCTGATCAAAACGAGATAATCGGATTATGCAGAACAAACGGGCAATTCAACACTGGAATGCAAAGGATTACGCGATTTTAAGATTGATGCATATAATCAAATGATAAATATTGCATTTAGTTTAATTAAATGGGTTTTTTTTTATGTTTCAACGTGTTTATTTTCCTAGACAAATACCTAAAAAATGCACGTTTTTCAAACATTTTTCTGTTATAACACTAGCTTAACATCTCCTCTAGCAGAAAAACTTTATTTCATACAATTTGCATGACAAACAAACAAGTTTTACAAAAAGAAAGAAATTCACCCGTTGAATAATCGGTGCTCTCTTATATATGTTACCGGTTGTTTGGCAGTAGTGTAATGGCGGACGCGGGGAGTATTCAGGGGAGATAATTGGGTAATTACTAAATTATGGAACGGGGGGGCTTATGTCCTACAATCGTCTATTGGTAGCCTTATTAATTTATAATAGCCTGACCGTGTTCCATTTCGTACAACGCTAATTTTATATCAGACAATGTCCAAACTTACTGTGTTGTTTTTGCGCTTTAAATTATAGTGATTGATAAATGTCCCATAAGCAATGTTTTATATGATTAATATCACTTTTATACGCAATAACATGTGGGATTGAGGTATCCACCCGGCGTCAGAAAGCGCGTAAAACTTCACCGAATTCCCAGTTATAAAGCGCTATTTCGTGTCAAATACACAGGTCGGGGAGAATGTTTCGGTAATAATTTTGTTTATAACACGGGTAAATACCGGTGAAGTGTTAATTTATTGCAAATACCACCATTACACGTAATAACGGGTTCGATTTCGGTAAGCGCGCAAGCGTTTGAGAGCGTGTTTAATGTACCGATTTAACCGTTATGAATAGCTGATGTTCTCTTTAATCGTATATTTTTTGCATTTGCAGAATAACTAAATGGCATCAACCCCTTTACAAGTGTAATATGGTTTTAAACAAGTCCATAAAATCATCCGGAATATCGCGTAAATCTATATGCAGTCTATAGGCAAAGAAGCCATTTTGGTGTTCGCTTGTCTAGGTTTTCTTCCCGCTGAGCCACGTGATTAAGTGGGCGGAGCGATCACTGATAAGGCGTCATGTCAATTAAATGTGCTGTAATTGTAATATCACTTCTCGTCCCTGACATGTGTTGTATAAACCAGTTGATTTTTATGAGTATGAGTGACAAATATATAAGATTTTTAACACACACATCTATATACATTTTTTTTTAATTATTTACCCCCGTTGCTGTCAAACGTAATTTCTTGTTTTTATGATGTCGTTCGTTTGTTGCCGTAACATTTAATCTTAATACGGTCTGTAGGAGCGATTGTCCGGGATTCGGAATGACGTCGTTTGAATAAACCGATTCACGCTAGATACGTTACTTGTGTTTTACGTAAATTTTATAATTATTAAATGCTTTATTTTTTTTTATAAATTAATCGGGCTAGTATCTTTACGGTGTACAATTTCTGATAATCTTAATTGGACATGACTTTTAATTTGTACAATATGTACCATATCTAATTTTAGCAACTGTTAATATAAGTATGTCGGCGTTAAATATTCAACCAAATGACTGCTTAATACACACAGAAAGAGACAAGACAAGACAAGACAAATATTTATTCAGACTTGCACAGTGTACATCGTCTAAACACTAGATATTTCACAAACAATTATGTCACAGAGATAAACATAGTAATAATATAAACATAAGGAGCATCGTAAGCGTTTAGGAAAAGTTACAGAGATAAACATAGTAGTAACAATAACATAATCAGCATCGTATACGGTTACGAAAGGCAAGGTAATATATGGAGGATTGCTATATAAATTAATTAACAGCATTAGTAATATTATTTCTTAAAATCAGAGCTTCTTTTACAAATTTGGCTAACTTAATAAGTTCAAATTTATTCGTTGTATTCAGCAACTGGTGGAATTTGTAAACAGAAGGCCTATTGTAATAACATTTCTTTAAATAGTTTTTCTAATATCAACGTATAATGGACATTTACAGACAAAATGGTACTCATCTTCAATATCTAATTCGTTACAACAAAGGCAAAAACGTTCATTTCGTGGTATATTTTGACCAGCATATCTTCCAGTTTGAATTCTCAGTGGTAGGCTGGAAGATCGAAGCTTTGCGACATAGTGTCTTAGTGATTTAGGTAATAAATCTAAATAATTTTCGTATACAAATGTTGACTTAAACACACGGTACATATCTAAAACAGAGCTATTTTCAATGGATCGAAACCACTCTTGTTTATAAGTATCAATGACAACAGTTTTAAACTGTGGTATAACTATTTTAACATCGACGGAGCTTGGCTTATTAAACACGTATGAAAAACCGTAAGTGTCTAACAATAGTTTAACATTAGATACCCAATTAGAACGACCATTTTGACAATCATTTAATGCTTGTATATAAATCGATTTTAAAATTATGTTATCAGTTTCAATAAGTTTAAACCAATATTTAACCATTTTAACATATCTATGGATAAATAGTGGGTATCTTCCTAACTCGCCATACACTACAGCATTACATACAGTTTGCTTAACGTTTAACAATCTTTTACAAAACTTTAAGTGTATCCTTTCCAATGCCATGGATTTTGCTTTACCCCATATCTCACATGCGTAATTCAGTATGGATCCAACAAAGGCAACGAATAGCTGTAATTGTGTTTTTGGTTTTAAGTCAAACTCTTTACATTTGTTAAATAAAATATTCATAGCTTTAAGTGCTTTTCCACATAAATATTCTTGATTTAAATTAAAATTTCCAGTGTAATTAAAATCAGTTCCCAAATAATTAAAATCATTTACTACTTCTATTTGCTGACCTTCAAATGTCCATGTTTCAGATGGCAATAATCTACCCCGTTTGCGAAACACCATTATTTTAGTTTTATCGGTATTAACCTTTAATCCCCAGCATTTACAATAATTTGAAACAAGATCCAAGTGTTTCTGCACTTCCGCGGGCGATTTACCAATTATAGCCATATCATCTGCGAAAGGTAACAAAATCAATACAATGTCATCAATACTTAGGCTGGAAGAGACGTCATTCTGTAAAAACAATTCTAAGTCTTCTACAAATAAGGAAAACAACAAAGGGGACATAACTTCACCTTGCCGTAATCCTACAGCGTAGTTAAAATAGTCTGAGTAGAAGACATGGTGGCATCATCAATCGTGTTTAATGGCGCTGCCATCTACCACCCAGTGTTGTTTATGACACCATGCTGCTAGTTGTCTGGATAATATCTGATCAAGACGAGATAATCGGTTTATGCAGAACAAAGGGGCAATTAAACACCGGAATACAAAGACCTACACGATTTTAAGATTGATGCAAACAATCAAATAAAAAATATTGCATTAAATTTAACTAAATTTAAGGTATCAATGTGTTTGTTTTCCCAGTTAAATACCTATATGGTTAATGTATATATATGTTGTATAGATCTATTTGAAATTGACATATTTATTGTTTGTTTTTAATCTAATTTGTTTCAGTAAAGTAGAACAACTTGTTTGCATGTTGAAAAAAAATCTTAATTTAATCGTTTAAATATATAAATAACGATCACGCTCTATTTCTCAATGCAAATAAAATAGCGCAGCGCTAAATATTGTTTTCACCGTCTTCAAGGGGCACGTAACTCTAACTGACGCAAGTGCCCGGATGTTACGATATTATGAATTCAACCAAAAATGACCCGAACACGTGTTGCATCGCTTTGATCAGCCATAACTTCATCAATTTTGCAGCGATTTCCATAACGTTGGTCTTATTCAACGCAGAAATAAATTTCCTTTCTGGAAATGTACATACCTTGTAATATGTTTACAAAAATGCTGGGTAAAATTCTAAGAAATAACACGATACACAACTCGCGTGACCTACTCATCACCGATTTGACCCGATCAAAGATTAAAATTTTCATAGTTTATTGACATCAACATGCAAATTTGACAGTATTAATCATTGCAAATATCTAAAGAGAACTGTATATATATGAAATTCTTTTATAAAAACCATGTATTTAGTGTTCTGTTCTTGTCTTGAAATAGTCTATGTATCGATTTTACACATAGATATATTTGAACTAGTTGATTGTTTTATTTTTGTATTTTTGTTAAAATTATGTCATTTATACCATAGTAAATAAAAGTAATAGTTTATCCTATCTGTTTTGATAGTATTGTGTTTTTTCCTTTTTGAATCGCTGTCGCTCTCTGCTTTTATTTATTTCGATATTTCATTATCTTTACTTTTATTGTATCCTTTATTTTTTTTAGTTATTACTGAAACGTTAATTACTTAAGATATAAAAGTATGCATTTAAGACGATGTACATATGTATGAATCTTAATAGACTGTCTGTTATGCTCTGTTCTGTTAAATGAGATGTTATTGATTATTGTTCTACCCGTATTCATTCAATATTTAAATATTGTTTTACAGAAATATGAATATTGAACTTATCGGATAATAATTGTCCTAAGCAGTTGAAAGGTAATACATTATTCATAGAAATATTGAGGTTTTAACTTGACAGTTCATGCTTTGCAATTCAGTGCTTAATTTTACCAACGATTTGAATCGATAACGACCGCGGGGAAACCGTGAAAGGCGGATATCACGCGATTTGGTTATGCACAGATTAATGCGATTCCCAAATGCTACATATGAATAGTTGCATGTCGTAGTTAGATGAATATGGCGTTGAAATTACTTGCATTACAAATATACTGATATTTATTTTTATTTTCAATACACCTTAATTCAATTTCGTTAAATGCGCCTAGAATATAATTTCATAGGCTGGAGTTGCTATTAGAAACACAGCAATATACGATTTGTTTATTTTGTTTTCAAAGTGTACTATTGGTTATTGGTTTTAACGAAATTGGACATAAAATCAATCAATCAAGTTGAATCAATTCTGCAAGATTAATAGCCCACCGAGGACTCTTATCTAAAAAGGAATCGTCGATAAACAGATGAAAAGATACTTTTGACCATTCAATCCGTTATTTTTTATTCATTACGTGGGTTTGTTATATAACATCAATGACGGTGCGTCCAGTGTAACATTGTCTTTTGATGTGGAATATTGAACACTGTTATTGGATGTGTGTATTCAAATGTTTAATTAAGACTTCAATTAATCAGTAATTAATCAACATGGTATAAAATGGATACAAGTTATTTAATTTAATGTGGTTCTGTACTGAGATATTGTAGCCAGCATTTTTTAATTGTGCTTTTTTCCAAACATATTTGGCTTCAGTGCGACTGCATGTATTTTTCGTAGCTGTTGCCAATGACCTGTTAAATGTTTGTCAATATTTCGATCGAGAATGCTTTGTTGTGTAAGCGCATTTAATCACAATTTGACTTGAAAATTTATTTTAAAAGTTGCCGTTTAAATGCCATTTTGTATCACGAAATATATATAATCAACGACTTTTAGCCCGAAACTTCTTTAATTTTACATGTGGACTTTTTAGGTAAAAAATAGTTTAGGTGCTTATTTTCCATCGTTATTTATCATGGTGAAAAAAGCCTCGCATTGCCTTAATTTCTCTGAATATTTTGAGAAATATTTTTTTAAAGATATCGTTTTTTTATTGCACAACAATCTAGACGAATTCTTTGTCGTGCGGTGTAAAAGAAGCTAGACCAGAAGTCACATCTATAAGACAAACATCACAAAATAAGATTAGGTAATTGAATTCCTCTGGGTCTTAGGTGAGCGCCCCGCTTCTCTAGAACAGGACCTGTATGATAATTACGGAATGTGTTTAGAGCCATCGCAAATGCATTGGTGGAATTTTTACTTGATACTCTTTAAATTGATGATAACTTCGCGTTATAACGTTACAGTGATAAGAAACTCGCGACAAAGCGATGCAGATAATGCTACCTTTAAGTGACAAAAACGCGCTACGACGAAAATAGTATTAATGCGATACGATTTGGTAGTATCACAAAGAAAGTAATTGTTATAAGAAAAAACGTTCGGTGCACGTTTCATGATGGTGAAGAGAACGTGAATTCTGGGGTTTTCAATAGGTTTAACTAATTAAGCAGTAAAACAGTTAACTGCCCTGCTAACTGGCGGCCATCTTGTTTAACAGACCTTAACCTTGTTTTTACAAAGTTTAGATATTGCGACAACAATTTTTTTTTTCATAATTCATATCGATAGGGACAAAAATGTCACTTCTTGCCATTTCAAAGGTTTTCATTATTGTCATATGAGTAACTATGACTTACCTTTGATAATTAAATATGTGTTAGTATTACTTTTCCAACACACAACCATGTACATACTTTGGATGAATAATCTACAACTCTTGTGGAAGAACACAAAGGCGTGTAGAAAGAGTTATCTCTAAAAAAAATAGCCATGCCTTAACAAAATCCAATGGATATTTAGGTCAATTGAAGAGATAGTATTCACTCCTTCTTTAACCTGTATCAAGGATTAAAAAGTATGAAAAAGATCAATTGAAGCCGTTTTTTTTTTTTTGGTTTTCAGAATGAGATTTTAGGAGAAAATAAATGAAATAATCCGAAGGAATGAGCAAACTTTATCTTAATCATCATCAAATACAACTTCTGTTGAGTCATTTATTTGATACATTTAATTCTTCAAATGCATCCATTCGCAAATTGGCATGCACTGCGAATAATATGATTTATAAAATAATTTCGAATATTTAGCAAAACTTTCAATAAACACATTATGATCTATACTTTTCGCGGAATAGTACATTAATGTATCATAAAAGTAGTGCTACGTCATAGTTACGTGGATTTTTTGCTCAGCACAGGAAGTCATTAAGAATCGAAGGCTATAAATACATCAGGTAAAATCAAACTACTGTCAGCGATTGCCTCATCTAACTAGTAATAGCGCGTTACGCTAAAATTTTAGCCGACTCTGTGTCAGGGCACATGTTGTTAGCGTTTGGAAATGATATTAATTAGTAAAACATCATTTTGAATAAAAATAATCGAATTATAAAGAAAATTCAACTTTTCTATTAACAAAATCACTATCAATTATATATGTAACAAGGTATTCTTGTTATCGCGCTGACGTCACACACGTGGCAGTACCTTAGCGACGGTGAAAACAATGCCCTAGATACGGTCTATTAACAACGCTGATTGAGCTATCTCTGCTGGCATTTCGCCAATTGCATTCCTATTTGGAAGTTGAAAAGTAATTGACATGACGCCTTATCTATGATCGCTCCGCCCACTAGAATTGATCCACCAATCAGCGATCGATTAATCGGGCGCACTCGTTTGCAACGACCTGTCCGCCATTTTCTAGACAAGCTACATGTTTAGGTTCACTTTTATTTCAACGAGTTTCTTTTGTTTTCCACTTTAAAATAACGATTAAAAATGGTTAAACGGTGTCAATGGGGTTTATGTAACTCGGACAATCGATATCCTGAAAGATTAGTTGGTGACATTTAATTTATATCGTTTGTAAGCCGAAAAGAGATCTTGAGAAGTGTAAGAGATGTATAAATACATGCGGTCGTCACCACGAACAACTGAACGTCAACACTGTCAAAGACAATTATAATATATTTTTATCGGATATACAAGCAGATTTAAATAGTTTATGTTATCGATCTGATTATCACATAATATTTCACTTTTTTTAATAGTTTTATCAGTTACTAGGTCAGAAGCGAGGTTCATCTGCATTACTTAAAGAGAAATAAAACCCAGCATGAAGCCTAATTCATGCTGTGTTTTATTACTCTGATAGTAATGCACTTAATTGAAGGTGTAAAAAGGGTTAATGCAACTCTGACATTTGGTATCCAGAAAGATAAGTTAGATGAATTAAATTTATACCATTTCCAACGCGGCAATGCGGTCTTGACAAGAGCGAGTGGAAGCTTCAAAAATTACCGAGATCCCCTTTATAGAACATTTAATTTATTTCACAAACTTGAAATGTCATATAAGCAATAACTAAGCATTATAAAGTATGTATTATGTCACGTGTGCATGTAAAATAATTGAGAATTTTGGTACCCAATTCGTGTAACTTTACGAAATCCCCGTTAAAAATCGCGTTTCTGTGTGTCTCAGAAACAAGTGAAAACCATTTTGTTATTATTTTAATAAAGACGTATCGATAAATGCTATTGTAAAAGAGTTAGTATTACTGATATTAGTTAACCAATGAATGCGGTAACTTCGGGGAAGTCGGTACCTGCGCGAGCGTCTGATATATACCGTTCCATAATCGATAAATTGACCGCCGCCATATTGTCAGTCACGTAACTGTCCGCCATTACACTGCTGCTAACTGGTGCGAGTCTGCGATTCCAAAAGCCAAAGACGTAGAGAATACCCGCTTTACCGTTGTCGGATAAATAAATTACTTAATGAATTAATGTGAGGCGATTATCACATTTTTGTTGTTTAAATGATTGTTTGAAGTTGAGATTGATTGTTACAAATAAAATTTTAAAATGCTTTCGTGTATTTGTTTTTTTTTATATCTGTAATCAAGTGGTAATCATCGGCGAAAATTTGCCGGTTCAGTCGCTCATACTATGTCTTGGATTAGACTTGTTACTTTTAACGTTTCACAAACAATTCACGCATGTATTGTTGTGTTGATGTTAATAGCCGCAACATCAAGCAATTTATATTTTAATTAATACTTATTAAAGATTCTCGCGCAATTAATTAGCGCTAATTGTTTGTAATTGGTCTCATTTGGTAAAAATCTACATTCCAAAATCATAACATATTATATTAAGTACGGTATGATATTTTTGATACGCCTTCCATTATTTTTCTTGTTCTAACTGATATCAAAGATAAAAAATTGTGGTTTGGATTTATATTTAATTTTTTTTTTAGATGAAATTTTGTCACGTTAAAAAACGAGCTTTTTATCATGAGAGAGTGATATTGATATTGACGACCTTTTATGTGATTATTCGGAAGATGAAGAGAATGTGGTCTATGTGATATATCTATATTTTCATCTGTGAATCATTTAA